>NC_132867.1:13376916-13683000 GCF_048164855.1 Canis lupus baileyi
TATATCAATAGGTCAATGGAATCCAGGCAAGTAGAGAGGGCAACAATGTTTCATGTATTTATTTTTCTCTTATTACCAATGTAGGCATGGTCTAGAGAGCACAGATAAGTTGAAAATCGAAAATAAAAATCAACCACAGGTGCACCACCCAGAAATAACTACTACTACAGCTCTTTGCAGTATATCTTTCTAGGCTTTATATGCATATTCTTATCTATTATTTTGTGTTTATGTGCGTGTGTTTATTAAGTTCTTTATTTTAATTTCAGTATACTTGATGTATAGTGTTTAATTATTACTTTTATATTAGTTTATATTAGTTTTAATAGAAAGGGATACCTTATTTTATATATATATATATATATATATATATATATATATACTATTTGACAACTTGTAGTTTTTTTATTTAACAATATATAATAAATATTGTTGATGTGATAAGATATACTTATAGAACAAAATTGTATATGGCTTTAGTACTCCATTGTTCATGTGGTATTTGCAATTGGGAAGGTAACACATCTCAACAACTAACCTTAACTCAGGAACCTCAACTTTCAATGATGGCACAAAATCTTAATCTTAACAATTAAAGGAAACTGACCCTCCTTTGGATAAGATTTACATTTTACATCATATTCAAGATTGTTTTTCCTTTCTAAGATGGGGTGTGTATATTGGGAAAAAGTTAGGCTTGGTGGATGTCTATGCATGGGTATTAGGTAGGAGGTCTTTTACATCTGACTCCTTATGTTGATCTTCCCTGAATCTGGTCCCAGGTTCTGGCAGAGTCCACTGCTGCCCACACTTTCAACTTGGCACTGATGAATAGAAGGACGGTGACTAGGAGCTAGATTTGATGTGACCTGATGTCATTGAGTCTTGCTGCTATTGTGGTTTTGGCAAGGGTAATGTCCATTTCCTCACCTTTTGAAGGATCCTTAGCCTTTCTCTTACTCACTTCTTTCAGCATCAAGAGCTGATCCCTCAGAAGGTCTTATGGGTCATCACCTGACTAAATGAATTCAGGCTCTGGTTCTTCTTTCTCAGGTTCTAAAGAGCCCAGTAAGTTATAATCTTCACACTCTAACATCCAAGGACAACTGGTAGGGAAAACAGGAGGGAAGGGATAGGTCTTCTAGGCAATCCTACCTAAACACTTCCCCAAGCTGTCAATGAACCCCTGACTTCAGAAATCTCCAGTCAAGAAAGCATTATTTCTTTATTTTAGAATCGCCTCATCTTTAATGGTTAATTTTATATGTAACTATGGCTGGACCACAGTGCTCAGATATTTGGTCAAACATTATTCTGAGGGATATTTCTGTGGAAGTGTTTTTTAAATTAGATTTATATTTAAATCAGTGGACTTTGAGTAAACAGATTACCTTTCATGATATGGGTGAGTGTTATCCAATATGTTGAAGGTCTTAAAAGAACAGAAAACTGACCTCCCTCAAGCTAAAAAAGGAATTATTCCAGCAGACTGCCTTTGGACTCAGACTGGCATTCTTCCCCGGGTCTCCAGCCTGTTGCCCTAACTCTGCAGATTTTGGACTTGCACCTCCATAATCTCATGAGTCAATTCTTTAAAATAAATATCTTGATAGATAGATGGGTGGATAGATGATAGATAGATAGATAGATATGATAGATGATAGATATCTCTATCTACACACACACACACACACACACACACACACACACATTCTGTTTGTTGTTTCTCTATAGAACCCTGATTAATATGCCACACCCCAGAAACCAGAGAGATTCTTTATCTCCACTTCTACTTCTTCCTACAGGAGTGACTCTAGGAAGTAGAAGGGTTAGTGAACCTGGCTTTTACTTTTTCTCTCTCTAGTGGATTAAATAGTGACCCTCCCCTGACCCCAAAGATATGACCACATTCTAATGTGTGGAGCTTGTAAATGTTATATTATTTGGCAAAAAAAAAATGATCTTTGCAAATGTAATTAAGTCTTTCGAGATGAAGAAATCATCTGGATTATCCTGGTGGGCTCTAAATCAAATGATAAGAGTCCTTATAAGAGAAATTTGAGACAGAAAAGAGGGCAGCAATGTGATCCTGGAGGCAGAGATTGGAGGGATGAGGACACAAGTCAAGAAATACTCAGAGTCACTAGAAACAGGAAGGAGAAAGGAATGTATTCTCCAAGGGAACCCAGGGGGCTCCAAGGGAATGCTGTGCTGCTGACACATTGAGGACAGACTTCTATCCTTCAGAACTATGAGAGAAGAAATTGCTATTATTTTAAGCTAACACGCTGTGGTCATTTGTTATGGCAGCTTTAGGAAACTAATACACTCTTCCTGTTTGCACTTCAGCTTCCTCCTAAATTATTTTTTTTTCCTTTCCTTCCAAAACACACTTTATATGTGAAACTGGAAGCAAGTCAGGTACAGAAGTAGATTCTTTTGGAATGTACCCCTAAATAAATTTCTATTCACACTTCTCACCTAAAACATAAGATAGTGGCTAGCAACAGAGAAGGGATTTCTTTAAATCAGAAAGCTAAAGAAGATAGTATCATTTTAAAATCTTGCTTCTCTACCAAAAATTATCATTTGTTCCATAGACTTTTACCATATCTAGGTAACCAATATTGAGGTTGCTGAATATTTATTATAAAACAGATAGTTGCAAGTGATCATATTTTGCCTAAATCCTTACCCATAACAACTATGGAAAATTTTTTAAGTGGAAATACTGAGTTATAGAAACTGCAAAGATCTAAGGATTTTGGCTTATTTATTATACCTTCTTACTAGTGTCCTTGTTTCTAATTCAGCATTTCCCAAAGTATGTTAACAAGAAATATTTGTTCCAAGAAGTTATTAGTGAATAGGCAGTAGGTAGGAAAGTTTTATAGTCACACTTCTGGATATGAATTATGTTGTGGTAATTCACCATGTTTGAAAGAATCTATGTTTTAAATTCCTTCAATATGACTCCTGCTTCCTCTGTCAGAGTATGAACGTAATTTCTTAGTCTCTCTTGCAGACAGAATGGTTGCATTTACCTTGGTTGCTCCAATCAGATGCCCTTGCATAATTAGTTTTAGAAGAGAACAGAGTGAAATTACACATAATTATCAACCTTTTGTAGAGTTTAGCAGTGGAAGTGGCCAGCTTTGCTAAAGCACTTATAGAAGAATTTCTGACATGTGATCCTAATTCTCACTGGTATGAACTGAGGTAATGGATTTAAGTAGTAGCAATGCTTTTCCTTGAAAGCAGCCCTTGTGGTGTACCACTGAGGCTTTTTCTCATTGTAAAGCTTACAATCCTAGCTCTCAGGCTCTCTTGGAGAATCAGTTAGTTGCTTAATATTTTTTAATAACTGTCTTTCTGCTTAAACTTACTAAAGTGGCTTCTCTTTTCTATGATAAAGAACACTAACGAACAATGCATCAAAAACTTTGGGAAATACAGGGTTAAGTTTATTATGCAGTGTTTTTTGTTGTTGTTGTTGTTGATTTTTGTTTGTTTTCTACTAAAGATAATTTGAGCATATTTAATGTGCATTGTGGCCTTCCAAGAAGACTAAGTATGCAGTTTTTCCTTGAATGTATTTAACTACCACATACTTACTCTGAAGAAAATCATATACAACCCATGCTCCATGGAAGATTATTTGAGAACTGTTTTAGGTTTTTCCAGTCTACTTGTCATAAGAAAGACAGAGTGAGCTTGCCAGAAAGCAAATCTTACTATGGCTCTCCCCTTCTCAAAATTACTCAATAGTTTTCCACTGGCCTACATTATAAAAATATAAACTCTTTGATGAGACATAATATTTTACCTATGCTTTTTTTTATTTATGCCTTTCAACATTTAACTCCTGGTTCCTGATCCAACCACATAGCTCCTCTCTACTTTTGCTAGCTATTATCCCCTACGTTTCATTCCATGATACTGAACGGCTTATAGATTTCAGAAAAAGCCTTGTCCCTCTCCACCTTTGGAGGTCCTGTTCCCTCTGCCAGTATCCTTTTCTTAAGAGTGTAACATTTACATCTTAAACTCTCAGCCCAAATTCTATATTTCTCTGTGATGTTGAGCTTGACACCCACAGGGCAGATTTAGATGCTTCTTCTCCTTCTACTGCACTTGTCACACACACACACACACACACACACACACACACACACACACACCATTAAAGTGATTGCCTTATTTAGCTCCACCTGCTTACTTGAAGTGTCCCTCTGCAGTGGGCTATCATTCCCAGAGGGTTCAGGCAGCATCTCACTTCTTATGTAATGTCATTAGCAAGAGAAGGAGACATGAGTAGAGTTCTCTATAGAACCAAGTCTGCTGTCTCCGTCAGTGGACAAATCAAGTGCCCAGCTTCAGATCGATGAGCAGAGAAGTTCTTTGCTTCTGGCCCAAGTTTTCTCCATACGGATTCCATTTTGAGTGGGGGTGAGAAGACACCTATAAGCCCTATTCAGCTCACCTACCAGTTCCTTCCTGAACCTGGAAGAATTTCAGTCTTCCTTATTCTCAACTCCTTGTACACGTGGGAGTCTCACCTTCATATATATAATATGAATATATATATATGTGTGTCTGTGTGGGTTTGTGTGTGTGTATGTGTGTGTGTGTGTGTGTGTATTCTTCTGTTCACTCCTTCCCCATGTACCCTGGAGTTCCTTGAGGAATTTTGCTCTCTGATTCCTGCCCTATGCTCCTGCCTCTTTTTCTCAAACTCCATTCTTGGTTGACAAGCTTTCCCTTTGGATTAATCTTTCTTAAAGTGGAATTGAGAAGTTTTGGATCTCTGAGAGTAGAAGAATATTGAAGGAAAGAATAACTGTTTCAGCCTCAGGATCAAATATCATAAGAAAATCAGCCGTATACATTTTTGAGAAAACTTTTCACTACATAGCTGCTGTGTTTTTATGCAGAGAGAGATTTCCTTTTCCTTTCTTTCTCTGAGTTCTATTTTAAAACCCTGCATTTCTTATTTTACCTCAGTTAACACCCAGAAGTGATGCATCTTACACCCAAGAAGGTGGTAGTGATAGACACATTGGTGAGGTAACTCTGCTGCCACATTTGCATTCCTAGTGTCCAGCAGAATGAGGACACATAGTACGTATATGCAATTGTCTTTTAAATTATCACAAAAATTAACAAATGAATATTTTTAAGTAAAGAGATTTGGATGTATAATAAAGTCAGGAAATCGTTTGTTTTTTTTTAAAGATTTATTTATTTTATTTTTTAGAGAGATGGAGAAGAGAGAGTGCACATGCAGGAGTGGGGAGAGTGGCAGAGCGAGCAGGAGAGATAATCATCAAGCTGACTCTACACTGAGCACAGAGCCCGATGCAGGGCCTGATCCCATGACCCTGAGATCATAACCTGAACTGAAATCAAGAGTCAGATGCTCAACTGACTAAGCCACATAGGCACCCTGGTCAAGAATCCATTTGACAGATGATTCTGTGAACTGAAAGTTGCTCAGTAGAAACCATTTAGGTCACTTCTCAAAGCTTTGCTCTCAAAGGAACAGAGCAGCATTTGGAAGAATATGTGGTCAAAAGTTTTCTATTTGCTTGTTTTCATTTTTGTTTTTTAAGATGGGAGAGGCATAAACATATCAATGAAATGAAGGGATTGCCTTTTTTGTAGAATAAAAGGTTAAAAGTCTGAAAATGGAGGGGATAAATTAGTAAGCAATGTCCCTAAGAAAAATGAAGGGAGATAATCTTGAACAAATATAAAAGGATTCACTTTGCATAAGAGAGAGACTTCCATCTTTAAGATGAGCATAGGGTGGATGTGAAAATGGACACAGAAGCAGTAAGATTTATCATAGAGGATCAGGAATTTAAAGTAATTGGCACTTGAGAGATTCTCTTTATTTAAATATGTATATATGTATTTTTATTTTGTTTGCCAAGAGTTGAGTAAATTTTACTCAACATGTGGCACGGATCCATGTAAGTTTTCTCTTTCATTTTATTTATTCATTAGTTTTATTCCTATTTCCCCTTTCACTCATCTACTCTGCCCCTATAGGCACTTATTCAAATATCTTTTACCTCTGATATTTAGCTATCTGGCTGTGCATTATTCTTAGCACATGCATGTGTAGATACATTTGGGGAGTATGTCAGGGAACAAAGCAGAAAAAAAAATGTACTGGCCTTGTGGATTTTCCTTCTAATATGAGGAGAGAAAGCAGAAAAGAGAGAGAAAAATTAAATAAAGCATATAGCTTAGATGCTCAAAAGTGCTAACAAGACAAAAGAAATCAGAGAATAAGAATAAGGAGTACCCAGGAAAGGTGAGGTTGGGGTGCTGATTGGGGCAGTTGGAGTATCTCTGAGAAAGTGACATTGAAACAAGTACTTGAAGCCAGATGAAGATTATTCTATGCTTAGAACCTTCAGAAAGCTTCCCACATCACCCAGAGCAGAAAGCATGGATCCTTAGGAAAGCCTGCAAAGTCCTGTACCCCTACACACCCTTCACTTCTACAAACTCTTGTCCTACTCCCTTTCACTTCCCAGGTCCAGAAACAGTAAACTCTGTGTTGCTCTTAGAATACACCAATACCTACCGGCACATGCTCCTGCTCCTCTTCCAGTTAGGGCTCAGTTCCTGCAAACACCCAAACAGCTCACCTCCTTACTTCTTCTACTCTTTGCTTAACTGCCACTTTCCCAACAAGGCATCCCCGAAGCATGCATTTAAAATAAAGCAGCTAGATGCCTTGAACAAAAACTGAAGTTACATGTGCCCACTCTTATGGTGGATGGGAAGAGGGTACCTTGAGATACAGGATACCCTCTGTTCCTTTTAATGCCCCATACTGAGACAACAATTGCCTGATATCCTTTCCAGCTCTCCAACTATGAGGTCCTCCTACCACCCAGGAAGAGAAAGTTAATAAAGTCATAGGAGCACCTAAAAAATAATAATAAATAAATAAAATGTGAATGTATCTTGTACCCCTAAGCCTGCAGTCCCTAACCTTTTCCCCTGACTAATTTTACTCCATAAAAATGTTTCTCTTTCTAAAATACTAAACATATTGCTCCTTTTGTTTATTATCTGTCTCTGCTCCCCAGCAACCCCCTCCCCGCCCCCCAAGCACACACACTAGAAAGTGAGCTCCTGGTGGAGGGGATAAGGAATATTTATTTTCTTTTTTATTCACATATATATTCACTGACCATCCACTTCCTCCCTGCAATTTTTGAGAAACACATGAGCAGAGGGAGCAAATCATGAGATATCTGGGAGGCAAGTGGGAGATGCCCAAGGGCAGAGGGCCAAGGGAAAAGTATTCTTGTTTGTTCAAGGAAAGAAGCTTCTGTAGTCGGAATGGCTGAATGTAGAGAGGAAAGCAAGACAGTGAACAAATTGTGTTGGGTGTTGTGGCTCCTATAGGGCTTCAGAAACCTTGGGGAAATTTTAACAAATCGATTGTAATGGGCCAAAGACTAAAATTGGGAGACCAGTTAATAACGCATGCAACAAACCAGGGTAGAAATGATGGAAGAAGCTTAGCTTCTTATAAAAAGTTTGGTGACATCTTGTGTTTTTGTATTTTTTTTAAGTTTGCACAAATATTATATTATTACTCTTTCTTTTTTTTCTTTCTTTTGTTCTTTCTTTCTTTCTTTCTTTCTTTCTTTCTTCCTTCCTTCCTTCCTTCCTTCTTTTCTGTCAGCAATATGTTTTCACAATCTGTCCATGCCATTGGGTGAGCAGCTAGTCAATTGCTTCTAATTACTATGTATTATTCCACTGTCAGCATCTATATCTTTTTTCCTAATGTGAACCTAGAAACAAGGCTAAGGTTGGGATAAGCTGTTGTTAGGGGAAAATGTGAGGAGAATAAGGGTAAGGAGCAAATTGCTAAGGAGAATGGGAGAGTAAATCAGAAAAGCAATGGTTTGGATTAAACTATGTTGGAATTTGCCAGATGGGGACAGTGAAGGAAGAAAAGGTCAAAGAACTAAGAGAACTAATAAGACAATGGCTAAAAGGATAAGCCCCAGGCCCCTCTGGACATTAATTATACTAGTAAGAACAAAGACAGCACCACTAATAATAAGGTAGTGTTCCCTAAATGCATAAGACCCAAGTAGAGATTCACACGCATTAATCAAGGAATAGATATTTGAAGAACAAAGAAAAATCAGGACATTTGATACCACATGAAAATCAGCAAAACAATTTCATGAAAATAACAAAATGAAAGCATTAGAGGTATACAGTATTCAGAAGCACTGACGCTTGATCTTCCAGAAACAAATACTTTCAAGACTATACCCAAGTCTAATGAACATCTTCACAGCTCGCTGAGGAACTAGGATATGTTAGAGAATCATGTACATGGATGTTGACTTTCTCTGAGATGATGGTAGGAATTGGGGTGAAAAAGTCAGATGACAGGAGTGTACTGAGTGCAGTTGCAGTTGGGAGGCAGACAATGCCATCTCAACGTCAGTCCCAGTGATTTGCAGGGCAGGGAGGAATAAGAAGCCCATGCAGAGGATGGACCATGAGAGAAGCAAGGCCACGGGAGGGCAGCAGATTTAAGACAACATGAAGGAAACCAAGTGCAGACACCAAGGTAGAAGGCAGTTTCTTGTCAGCGGACAAGAGGCTCCAAATGGCACAATGATGGAGTCTAAATGAAAATAATGGGAGAAAGTACAGAACCATAGTGTGGCCAGAGGAGGCAAGAAATAGCTGATAAAACAGGCTTGTATTTAGGCAGAGAGATCTCATAGCTCTAAATCAAATAATGGCAAAGAATTCCCGGTTAATTAAATAATGAATTTGGAGTGAAACCTTTAAGTTAGATAAGTGCTTTTGCTCTCTGAACACAATCCATGCAGCAGGCATGCCTTCCTGATGGGCTAGGATGGCTTATTTTCCCCAGCTCCCCTACTTTCCCATCCCCCCCCATGTATGCATGCACAGATACAAAATGAAATAAAAATTAAAATTACTAGCAACATTGTCATGATGTCTATTTGATCAATTGGAAAAAAAATACAAGATATCATCCCAATAACCATATTAAATGTCCCTTCATTTTCCTTGCATTTCATAGAGCAAACAATAAATTAAATTAATCTGCTTCTGACATTTAATAATTTTAGCTTTTTAAAAATTGTTCTGCTTGGTCCTTCGGGTGACAACTTTTAAAGTAACTTTTTCTTTCTACCTTCATAATACTTGATACACATACAAGCCATTAACAGGTCTGAATTATAAATAAATATGCAGAAGTCATTTTCTCACCTCAATTTTTGCACATCATTCTAAAAATAAAATATGATAAATGAGCAGTTTAATCACAGTGTGTTTATAATTCAAGTGATAGGATTCATTTTTAAAAGTTCAACAAAACATCCATACTATTTAACTTCTAATTATAACAAAGGCTCAGTAGCCATGAACACATGTATTAGATGCAGGAGTCATATCGACCTCCATCACTGAGCTTGGTAATATTCCCCAATTTTCACATTCATTTTGAAGTAAACATGTGCCCAACTATGTTTCCACATATGTTATAAAGCTCCCATCAGACTGATAGTGACTGGATTATATTCTAAGAGGTTTCAGTCCACAGGAGACCCCAGACTCTATTTTCCCGAAACTCTAGTAAAGAACATGATCATAGGTTACTTCTTTTAGGGTGTGAAGTCATTCCCATATCCAGAGAATTGCCACATGGAATAGTATACTGACATGAAATCATTCCACAGCTTAGAGACACAAGCTGAAGGTCTGGAAACCACTCTAACATTTGCTCTGTCACTTACTGAACAGCAATGTGAGCTAGATGCAGGGTGCAGGGATGAAACGAACGAGGAGTTGCCCTGGAAGAACTCCTAGTCCATTGAAAGAGACTGTCATGTAAACAAATATTTAGGGATGCCTAGGTGGCTCAATGGTTGAGCATCTGCTTTCAGCTCAGGGTGTGATCGGGCAGTCCCAAGATCGAGTCCCACATCAGGCTCCCTCCATGGGGCCTGCTCTGTTTTTGCCTGTGTCTCTGCCTCTATCTCTCTCTCACTCTCATGAATAAATAAATAAAATCTTAAAAAAAAAAAAGCAAACATTTACAATAATGACAATAATTAATACTTGGAATCTATTCGTTGTGGCTGAATAATCTGGAAAAGCCAGAAAAATTGCCCAATAATAGAAAGAAATCTACCTTATTAGTAATCACTTGTGAACAAAACAAAGTCAAAGGTGTGATACAAAAACCTTCATTTGCTTCTTCTAACTATGAAAAGTTCAGTCCCTTTAGGGTTCTTTTCAAGTGCCCATCAGGTGTCTCTTCTCTCCCTGGCTTTCTCTCTGCCTGCACTTTTCTGGGTCTTTTCACCTTTTTGGGTCTTTCCGAGGAGTCCTGGCTCCAGACTGGAAAGATGGCAATAGATCCCTACTGGTCTTCATACAAGGAAGCTGTAGTCCATCAGAGTCTCCAGAATGGAGAAGCTACAACATAAGTCTTTCTCTGTTAGCCACTTCCACACCAATATTTACCACACTATCCCATGAAGTTTCTCTAGACATTTAATGGACAAGGTCTGATAATGAGAAAAAGTGATCAAGTTCATGGATTCTGGAGCCAGATAGCCTGAGTTTGAAACAGTGCTCTGATAGCATGTAACATATTTCCTTTCCTTATAACATGGGTTGAGGATTACACTAATTGATAATATGCATAAAGAGCAAGGGGAAAAGGAAAAGCAAAAGTGTGAGAGAAACTACAAATCTCATTCTGCTGTAGAAAGGTAAATAAGTGACTCTGGAGATCCAGGGGCATCAGGTATGCTGGCTCTGTGTTAATCCTGTCCTGGTGCCATTGCTTCAGACCTCCTTCTGTTTGGAAGAAATTCCTACTCTTCTGGGCTCCAAAAGAAACTGCCTCCCTGGAGCTGCTCTTCCTGCTATTCCACATGGAATTAGTTCTAGCAGGTGGATGCAGTCCTCTCCAATCACGTCAAGGTGGAGAACTGGCTGACTCTCTGCCTCCAATTTGTTTCCCATACTAGGCGGGTAGGTTCTTTTCTCATGATGGAGATTGACGGATTCCAAGAGTCCAGGTCTGACCTCTCACCTCTCATCTCCACATCGTGCTCAGAATCCTTATTGTTTTCCCTTCCTGACACTAGTAGGTGGAGGCTTTGTTTGACCGTTTTGCCAGCTGAAGTTGAACTAAACAGCTTCTTTCAGTTCTGGGGGCCCCAAGGACTTGTCCTGTGTATGCAGTTTCCTCATCTGGAGATATTTAACTGAACTATTGTGTTCCTGGCCGTGAAAATCTAAGGTCGCCATCACTACTAGTGCAGTGCCAATTGGTTTACCTTGTTAACAGCAACACATTTTTCATAAACCTAGTAGTAAGAGGAAGATGATAGGAAGAGGGAACTGGGTTGTCTATCCTATCTCCTTTAGCTGGGTGAATGTTTCTTAAATCGGGACCCCATCCCCATTCTTCTGAAAACTCCAATTTTTTTTTTCTTTCTTACGTTTTGGGGTCCTCACATGACTATTGCCTCCATGAGGTGAGGTATTCACAGTGCAACCCTTAGCTAAGCACATTAGATCACTCAAAGAACTGTAGCTAGGCATTTTTTTGTATTTTTTTTTAACTTACAGTCTCCAAGAAAATATTATCTAGAGAATTTCTTCTATAGAGTAGTAGTATATGCAAGTCACAATGAGGGGGGGCGGTGGATAAACATTTACTTCTAGAAAGGAATACTGTTCCTAGTCTTAGAAACCAAGATTTTATTTTATTTTATTTTTTTAAGATTTTATTTATTTATTTGAGAGAGAGACAGAGATAGTGAGAGAGAGCACAAGTGGTGAAGAGAGAGAGAAGCCGACTTCCCACTGAGCAGGGAGCCTGATTCGGGTCTCCATCCCAGGAACCCAGGATCATGACCCAAGCAGAAAGCAGACACTTACCTGACTGAAATACCCAGGCGCCCCTAGAAATCAATCCCTAATGCCTCCTTGTACAGAATAAACAGCAGCAGAACACCAATGAAAAAAACTTAGTCTTAAATTAGTGAAAGTGAATTAAAACCGGTCTCTCTCTTACTATCTTCTGGCCTTGAATTATTTACCATTTCTGAGGCTTTGTCTCCTCCTCTATAAAGTGGGTATTCTTATTTCTACTTCATATGACTTTTGATATAATAAAATAAGAAAATATGTAAGCAACTAACAGTATTGCGATCATCATGATAAATAACAAAAACCCACTTATTTATCATCATGATGAATTCAACTAGTAATCATTGACTTAGTCAACCATAGTTTCTAAGAATCAGTGTGGACTTTCCTACAAATTAAAAAAAAAAAGTTAAATTAATTTACCTCTCTGGAATATTTAAATATAACTCCTTTAAAGGAATTCAATGATTGCTTAAAGAACCATATCCGGTGAAATTAGATGATTTATTTAGCGCCTCATCCTAGATTTCTATTTCCCAAAATAAAGAATCACAAAAGATTATGCTGTTCCTATAGCTGCATAATTAGTACCCACTGAAAATGTTTGTATCATACTCTGTAATGAATGCATTATTCCCTCAGTTGCAGAAAGCTCTATCGAGAAGAGGCTGTATGTTTTTCCAGATCATGGAAGTGTTGAAGTCAGTAATTGATATTATTAAATATGTTTACTGCTGATGCAGTGACACAGCTGAAATGTGCTTGCTTTTCTATGCTGAAAATTGATGGGATATTGAATTTGATTTCAATTCTACAGTGGATGTCAGCAAAACTTCAACATGTGAACCAAACAAAGCTGGAACAGTTGATAAATGCCCTTTCTGAATTAGTCTCAGAAATAAGAGTGAATCGAAGGTCTGTGGTAACATATGCTGCAGTTTCAGACAGAGTCTGTGCATGAAGCCATGACTAGCTGGTTCAGAGCAGCTTGGTTATCCACAGAATGAAGGAAAGCACTGTGAAACCAGTGGATTTGGCTCTCAGCCCTACCCTCAGACCAGGGCTTGCTTGGGGCTTGGTCTATGTTTGTGGCTGTCTTCCTTAAAGGCACACATTTTATTTGCTTTGGAAAGATGACATTTCTTCCCACTACCCTGGATAAGTGCTAAAGAGCATCAGGAAAAAATAATCAGGCATATATATCAGAGAAATATTTTTGTAAAATAACGGCCAGAAAAATGAATATTTATGTTAGAAATAATGTAAAATCAATCTTTTTTTTTCTTTGTTTCTGTGGTACACTGTGTCTAAGTGTGCATTACTTAGACAAAGATTTATAAATTGATATCAAATGGTAAGTTCACCATGGATAAGCATAGAATTTATTCCCTTCCCAAAGAAAATGGTATGTCCAATGCTCTCTGTTTTATAGTTTTAGATTGAAATCCTTTGTGCATATTAGACTATTTCCAGGGAGGGCAGACATTTGCATCCATGTTTACAAAATCACTAATGCTCTGGCAAAATAATGTACTTTCTCATGCTTCATCTCAGTTAGTCCCTAGAACAACCATGGGATCCATGTAGCCTGATGTTTTAATCTGCATTTTACACACCAACATACCAAGATTCAGGGTAGGGAAATGACTTGGTCAGAGGCAAAGAGCTAATAAGTATCTCACTGTTAGGCTCTATCTTATCTGTTCTGATTTTAAACTGAGCTCTTTTTATTTTATGTTTTCGTATGTCAGAGCACTTTTCCTGCTTGCTTTGGACCTTTTACCAACATAACTCAAAATAGGAAAAAACTACCCAGATTGTCCACCCTGTAATTTCCATCATTAGATCTGATTCACATCAAGGATCGTGTCGCTCCCTGAGCTAAGATCACAGAACATTACACCTGGCAGATGTTAGCAATGATGTAGCGCAATGCTTACATCAAGTTTGCCAATTCCTTTCTTCACCTACTCCTTTTGTACACTTGGCAGGCCTTCCCCATTGTTCCTCTTCTAGGGTATCAACATATTAACTTCCAAGTTTACTTATGAGGTATATTTTCCAAGTCTGTTGCAATCTTTTTCAAATACAATGCTGACAAATCCACAGGGTAATTGAGGATATGTTATAAATGAACCAAGTAAGTTGTGGGCAGAGTTAAGAGAACTAGTGTGGTGCCCTGGGGTCATTACCTCCAGGAGGCATAGAGGAGCCAGGGACAGGGCAGACACTGGAAACCAAAGAGCTTTAAGAGAGATCTAGAGGGTAACTGGTGAGGATGAAGATAGGGAAACAAAACACCAAACTCACTTTCTTCTGAACTACGTACTATCATGCCATACCTCCCATTGTCCTTAATTGGAAGCCCGATGATATATTAGCCAAAGTATATTTTAAACATAGCTCATGCTGGGGTGCCTGGGTGGCTCAGTTGGTTAAATGTCCAACTCTTGGTTCTGGCTCAGGTTATGATCTCAGGGTCATGAGATCCAGCCCTAGGTCAGACTCTGGTCCATGGGGAGTCAGCTTGAGTTTCTCTCTTTACCTCTTCCTCTGCCCTTCCCTCGAGCCCACTCCTATGCTCTCTCTCTCTCTCTCTCTAAAAGTAGAAAAATAAACAGCTTATGCTAACATATTCTTTGGGAAGCAAAGGTGAGGAAAAAAGGAATGAGGTAACAAAGGGAGAGCAAATATTTTAAAAGTACTTTACTAAAATAGCCCCATCTTCATAAGCAAAGCATCCCCAGAGAAGTGCTATGAAGCTGTCTCTTGGAAGTCTGAAGGGGCCCATTGGCTATTAATAGCTCCACAAAGGGTCAATTCCTCTAATCTGGACCATGTCATGCATGTACAATGAGTGATCTCATGGTGTTTACCACTCGGCAGCAATGAGGAAGCTCCAAGGTGCAAGGAAAGGGTGGCTGGCATGAGCCAAGGTTCAGTGGGGTTGTGCCAGGAAGCAACCTAAAGGAAAGTGAACCACCCAAAACTTAGGCACTCTTGGCCTAAAGTGGCAGGAAAGGTCCAGCTCTATGATCTTCAGAATAATATTAACCCTTAGGAGGGTTGCACCACTCAGAGAGCAAGCAAGGTAATGGTACAGGTGCAGATCTAGGGACATATGAACTGGGCCTGGTGCAGAGTCCGGAGTGTCCATAAAGGTCAGCCCCATGGGATGGAAAGAGGAGGGAGGAGTTGGAGGAGGAGAGAGCAAAGTGGGTCTAGAAGGGAAAAACAGAAAATAGGCATTGTGCAGGTAAAAAATGGGAAGATGTCTCTACAAACTGCCATGTCGTATTTTGCAAAACTGTGTGTCTCCAAACTTATTATTTTTAAGATTCCCAAAGTTAAGGTGGCAAGTAGAATGATCTAGTGGTAGAGTCTGATCACCTTGAGTATAGTCTTCCAAGATTTTTCTCTGCTCCTTTTAGTGGTTTATTTTCATTCATTGTCCTATAAAATTGCATTGTTATGACTGTTCCCACTCTCCCTTCCTGTTTGCTTTCTGAGGGACCATCGTCATCTCTTGCTGGGGCCTTTGCCTATTGCCACACATCTAGGACTCATTATATTTCTTCCCAAATTGTTCTTTACAGTGATAACAGAATAATCTCTTAAGGACACAATAGTGGTCACATCATTGTCTCTTTTAAAAAGTCTCTACCATCTTGTGTACAAATTATTTTATAATTTAGTATCATAAAAGAGCATACAAGTTTTATACAAACTTTTATTTATCTTGGTCTTATAAAAGAGTCCAATTTGGCATCTTTATTAGGGAGCAATGTACTTTTCAATTTTTAGTAGATTTGAGCCTGATAAGGAAGACATAGGGATGCCTGGGTGGCTCAGTCGGTTAAATGTTGGACTCTTTGTTTAGGCCCTGCTCATGCTCTCAGGGTGGTAACATGAAGCCCCCAGTTGGCCTCAGTGCTCAGTGGGGAGTCTGCTGGATATTCCCCCTCCCCTTTTACCCCTACCCACTGCCCTCCTCATGTTCTGTCTCTCTCTCTCTAAAAATAAATAAATAAATCTTTAAAAAAAATAAGGAGGACATACATTTCACTAAACAAAATTGAGTGTGTACAAGACAGAGGATGCACACATGAGTGAGCACGCATCCGTGCCCCAGGTTATTCAATTGATTGCTTTTTTTCCACCCAAATTCTCTCTTGATGGAAAGGTTGTCCACTCCTCCTGCTTACATAGGCCATTTACATACTTCCATGATGGTCCTCATGACATAGTTCACTAATTTTCTCTAATTATCTCTCTTCCTCACTTCTTTAAGCCCAACAGCGAATCTTAATCATTGAGACTCCCTATAGTTGTTACTCAGTGAATGGTTTGATTGAAATGTAGACTTGAGTGTTCTAATAGTACAGGATTTGCTTACAAACCTATTTATTCTTCATTTTATTCCTATCTATATATATTTACATGTGCATTGTTATTTCATTTTGAACACTGCTTTAATTTAAAAGCATAGATTTTGGGGGGAGGAATACAAACAAAAACCAAAATGAGGATGTGTATTATTTAATTATACAAAGCCCACCCTAGAATATATTTAAAAAGCCATTCGAAGAAGGTTTTTTTGTTTTGTTGTTATCTCATTGGTTTGTCAAAGCTACTTCTCTGACCTTTCCTAAAAGGCATTAAGTAGTTTTTGCTGCTTAATAAAAAGCATGTCAATTTGCAGCTAGTCTGGCCTCAGTTTCATAGTCTGTAAAATCAGAGGCATAACATCTATCTTATGAGAGAGTGTATATAGCATGCCTAGCCTAGTTCCCCAAAAGTCTATTGGACTCCTCTACTCTGTCCTATGTTGAAAACTAATTTTTAAAAATGCTCATTATATATGAATTTGGCAATACAATGTAAGTATTGGTCAGGAGTCAAGAGTATTTTCATATGTGTACAGTGTAGTGAAAAATCTCTCATTTTCATATCCTCAGGTTCTTTATTATCATCTTCAGAAAAGAAAGTTAAGAAATGCTTTATTTTCTTTAAATAAATTTTTATTTATTTATGATAGTCACACACACACAGAGAGAGAGGCAGAGACCCAGGCAGAGGGAGAAGCAGGCTCCATGCACCAGGAGCCCGACGTGGGATTCGATCCCGGGTCTCCGGGATCACGTCCTGGGCCAAAGGCAGGCGCCAAACTGCTGTGCCACCCAGGGATCCCAAGAAATGCTTTATTGACTTATTCATTCACTCAACAGATATTTATGGGGTTTCAAATGTGCACTACACACTGTGCTGAGTGCTGAAGTTTAAAAAAAAAAAAAAAAAAAAAAGAACATTGGTTCAGGTCTGGTCTCTTCCTGCCCCTTAAATAGATAGAGTCACCCAAGATCTACTGACCTGTGGCAGCACCCAATTACCATTCACACCTGGGACATGAGTGTTGTTTCTAATCTCCTTCTTGCAGAATTTACTTCTGGCTTCCTCACCTCAGTCCCTAC
This sequence comes from Canis lupus baileyi, assembly GCF_048164855.1. NCBI lineage: Eukaryota > Metazoa > Chordata > Mammalia > Carnivora > Canidae > Canis > Canis lupus. The sequence goes on from NC_132867.1 coordinate 13,394,370, forward strand.
CCCACCTTGAAAGTTTTATCAGTGTTAGCTAGAGATTTATACATGTGTTTTAGTATTTGATTCCTTCTTACACATTATGTCATCATAGATATTTAACCCACTAATTTTTTTCTTTTTGATAATTATAATAAATTTTAATTTTAATCACTGGTTAAAGAAAATATCATTTCCCCTTTTCAGTATTTAGAAACTAAGCTGACCTAGAAGTGCATTTGCATTTATTAATGTCAAACATCATCTAGTTATCTGTAATTGTGATTGGAGCCGCATGGGGGAAGAAAAGAAGCAAAAAAGGACTTGCCTACTTCAGCTGTCTAAATTCAACTAACAATTAATATTTGCAGGTGCTGGGAAATTTATTATAAGGTTGCTGCTGGGGCACACCTTGATTTACCCTTGAGGCATGGCATTATGCCTCCAAGTACATAATGCAGAAAGGAATTGTGCAGGTGCAAAATGAATCCACAGATGATTTGCCAAATGCCTAGTTTTGTACTCTGATCCTGAAGACAATGTCATTGGTCTGATTTGTATTAACTTTTGATAAAATCTAATTATAAATAAGGACTAGAAAAATATTATAGAAACCAAGGAAATGCAACAATATGAATAGAATCTTGAGCAATCATAAATTATTCTGATGTCTTTCCATACTCCTAGTCTTGCCCTCACCAAGTTGCATAGGTAAAACTCCCTTTGCAAAGATGGTGATGTAACATTCCATCCATATAATTAAATCTTCTGGCATAGACAGGAGTGGAGATAGTCTACAAATTATGTTTTTCACCAGAATGTTCTCTTGGTTTAAGTGATGAGGGAGTGAAGAATGTCTGCAACTGGGGAATTTTCAAGAAGCTTTGCTTTCTCCTTGCATACATGACAATTTCTCTGGCAACAACTGCAATCACTAAATACATAACAATAATTTCTTCACAGTAAGGAAATTAAATAAACTATTAACACTCCAGAGCTAATATTACTTTAGAATAGTTTAAAGAGTATAGTTTTAGAATACTCTAAACTTTAGTAAGTTTAGAATGGAAGTTTTTAGAATGGAAGTTTTTGTAAATTTCTTCTTCTTTTGACATTTAGCTTTGAGACTGGGGGTGGATGATACAAATTACCAAGGTCTGAGTTCTGGAACAGGACCTAGACTTCCAATGTGTTACATGCCATTACCAAGCCCACAGTTCTGCTTTCTTTTTTTGGCCTCACTACACTTTCTGAGGTCTAAGATGGTTTGTTTTCTTTTGTTTGTTTGTTTTCGTTTTACTAGTACCAGAACCCATTCTTGGGCATGTACTAACCGTATTGCTAACGATGATCTATTCAAATCTATGTGAATAAAAATGGAGCTTATTTTCAGGCATCTACTTTAGAATTGCAGTTTTTTTGAAGAGCAGTGAATGGTGAACATTATTATTGAATATTCCCTGAGATGAAAGTTTTCTCAATACTGCCCTAAGCTAGATTATTTTCCCCTAAAGCCAGTACAAAAGAAAAGAAAAAAGAAAAAACAAAGATTAAAATTTCTTTGTAATACAATATTTAAAAATAAATTAAGTTATACTGCTAGATGGATCCCGAAGGATGAAAACATGGTATCTTAGCCCCTCTTTTGTTTTATTGAGAAAGAACCTAAGGTCTAATGTGATGTTAATTTAAGCAGGCAAGAATATAGCAGACCAAAGAACTACAAATGGAACCAAGGTAATTAGCTTCTAAATCCAGCACCGTTTTCACACTTCCATGCTGCTAGATTCTATCTAAATCATAAACCAGTGTTTTCAAAATAGAGACCCCCAGGTCCACCTGCATCACCTTGATGCTCCTCACACTATAGCTTCAGACCCACCTCCTGAGATTCATTTTGCAGATCTGGCACTTGCATCTGCATTTTTAACAACCACCGCCCAGGAGATCTGATGCACTCTGAGATTTGAGAACATTGCCCTCACCATGATACCTTGTATCACTATGAGACATTCAATAAGTGCTGATTACTGGCTTCCCATACACTTCCATTAAAATGTACAAAATATCTCCAATTCAGATATTGGTAGTGAGCCTCTTATGAAAAAAAAATAACATGTAAGACTTATCCGGGATAATCTATTTAGTCAGTGAAGAAATACAAGGAGTATAGGATCTGGTAACACAAATTAATGCTCATCCTCTAAATGATATATGCTGAGTCAAAATCAACTGTTGCATTTGACTTCTTTTAGAGAAGCTGGCGACTCACATTTAAGAGGATTGAGTAGATACATTTTTCTCTAGCTAAAAGCTATATACTGCTGGAAACGGTGAGATCCTCAAGAAATATTCAGCTAGCAGGACTTGATTATATCTAGCCCCAAATTCAGAACTGGTGACATTCTGAAAAAGGGTGGTAAGTTCCATCTAACAGCTGAGAAACGACACTGTCAAGAGTCAATATTAATATTATTATGATCATCAGGAATATACTAGTACCCATTTATTTGTGAAAGCAATGATGCAGTTTTCAACTGACAATATTCAACAAGAATCAAGATAACATTTTTCATGTCAGGTTTTGATTTTGTTTTTGTTGTGTCTTAAGAGAGTGAGGGAAGGAGGGGACTGAGAGATATACTTCATATTGAAGTTTGATTGAAAGCAAGCAAATGCCTGCATCAGTCTATATACAAGACGAGGCCTCAAGTTTTCTCATTTCAAGCCTGAGTAATTTAGATCATCTGGAAGGCACGTGGGCACAAGGCCACAGATTCTAGTCAGTGTCAGTTGCCTTTGTACAGGAGACAATCAAGCAGCAAGGCACACTGTAATTTTTCTTTTATGTTTCAAAGGGATCTTTAAAAAGATTGTATTCTTCCCTCACATTTTCATCGCCACAGCTGGTGGCTCCCTCCTAAATGGTATATTAGGGCCCTCAAGCACTTGATGTCTATCTTCTCTTACTTGACTGACACGATGTGTGTCAAAATGTAAATAGTCTAATGCAGAAAGCACATGAGTCCAAGGAGAAATTATAAGGCCATTTCTGAAATGTCTCTGATGGGTTGTGCTCTAAAATATTTCAGCCTGTGACCTTCCAGCCTTCTCTAATTCTAAGCTGGTGGGTTTATAAAGTGTGCTAATGATCACACTAATCTATGCCCACTGAAAGGACCAAAATGTTCTCTTTCCCCTACTTGAACACACAGCACTTTCTGCAATGATCTAAAGCAGATTATTCACAGCTTGCGATATAGCCCTACAATTCCTTAGAGCTAAATTAAATTAAGCCCATTTCAGATTCTTTTACTGGTTATTAGGAATGGTGCATTTCATTTTTAAAACCTTGCTCTAATGAGAGTTCTGTGGTTAATGAAATCATTACACATCGATAATGCTGTCTGCATCTGACCAATACACAATTGAAGATAGTCTTGGAATGCCAGAGATGGCAGCATGTTAGAAACTTAGGACCATTTAGTTGGGCCTCCCCTCACCTTATTTTTCAGATGCAACATTCTCTGTAAGCTGATGTTAACAGCTAATCCTGCACCTGCTCCTGTGAGGCATCTTCAGATGCCTCTCCCTTTTGCCACAGAGCCACTCCCTTTGAAGGTGAAAACGGAGCAGAATCTTTATCATGGATCCTGGTAGACAGAGACAGATTCTCCTGGTGGGCCAAATGCTGGTCTCAGATTTGTGATTCTTTCCTTCCTCTCATCTCTCTTACTTCCTACACTAACTGTGTGTCAGGTTTTGTGAGATACCCCACTAAGGATAGAGATTTTTAGATGAGCAAGAAAATATGTGCCCCAATAGACTAACAAGTAGTTGCAATTATGTATCAGTAACATAAGATAAATATTAAAAGAGACATTATGAGGATAGAAAGGTGAGATTTGCTTGTAGGATGATGCAATGCCCTGTCTCTCCAATCAGGTAAAAGATGGCTCCTTCCTCTCTTGCATTCTTATAATACCTCACAGCCAATGTTTTGCATAATCAGACTGGTGCTATTCTCCCAAACATACCTTGGCATTTCACATCTCCCATCCTTTATTTACATTTTTCATTTTTTCATAGAATATTGCATAGTGTAATGGACAAAATGACTGTTACATGGCCCTCCGCTATTCCCCCACCTCTAGACACACACACACACATGCTGCCCCCCCCAGTCCATTTTCTGTTAGCTCACAATGTATGCATTGTGAGGATAATACCCAGTAGCTCTTTTACAGATATTTAGATCAGTTTTTGACCTCATGATTTATTCTGGCTTTTTTTGAGTAAGGAATGTGATCATTTAAGCCTATCTCAAATTCTATAACTGGTTAGTTTTACCAGACTTAAAGATTGTCTCCTTGTGTTATTGCACATTTAACAGAAACACATTCTATATAAGCTCTAAGCTCCTGGTCTCTAAGTCACAATGTCAAAAACCAGACTTTACATACTGAAGGGTTTCAACTTGTAAGCAAAAAACTCAAGGCTACAGGAGCAATGAGTTCTGAGCTGTTCACAAACTAAGAGATTTTTATGGGCTAAGTATGAAAATTATTTGGCTATTGCAGCTGATTGGTTGCCTAGTAGTTCTCTTTCTTATTTGGATCAGGGTAGGTAAGTCTGGGGAACAAGGAAGTCTAGAGATGATATGAACAAACTTGGCATTTTTATGTCTCTAACTTGTGACAAAGTTTTGCCTATCAGGGTCCCTGAAATGGGGGCTGCCCCGGTGATGTTGCCCATATTACAAATCAGCTGGCATACAGAGAAATGTCTCCTTTTCAAGGAAATCTAACAGACATCAATCACAGCCCTCCAACTCAGCTTTTAGCTAGCTAACCATACCCTAGAATATATCCCTGTTAACCTTAAGAGGAAATCTCTGACCTCCTATCCAGTCATGTCTTATTTCCATGATGCCACTTCTAACATTCTTATAAAATCCATTCTTGTCCAAAATCTCTCTGAAAAAATGCTCATTGCTTGTTAGGCACTGTACTCCTCCAATCCATGGATGTTTCTGCTTTAAATTCATTACATCAAACTCATTATTGTTTTATTTTTGTCATTTGACAGTTATCTCCAGGTGAAATGTATTTATTTCTGAATTTGTTATTAATACATTTGCATATAATTGTGTATTTCTTTCTAGTTGGATAAGATCAGTTACATTAGAGCTTCAGCTCATTTTAAAAAGTTATATATTGGGATGCCTGGGTGGCTCAGCGGTTGAGCATCTGCCTTTGGCTCAGGGTGTGATCCCGGGTCCGGGGATTGAGTCCCACGTCGGGCTCCCTGCATGGAGCCTGCTTCTCCCTCTGCCTGTGTCTCTGCCTCTCTCTTTCTCTCTCTCTCATGAATAAATAAATAAAATCTTTAAAAAATTTATATATATTAAAAAAAGTTAACCTGTAGTTTCAAATAGAATATTGGTATCATATCCTTAAATCTCCTAAGTCTCTCTATATAATTTTTTTTAGGTTGGAGTAATGTTATTGATGGCCAATTTTAACCATTACATATCAATTCTTTTTAATTTCACTCAAAAGGCAAATCTCATTTCATAGTTCTAGGACCCTATTGTCAACTAGGATGAAAATCTGGAGGGGAGTAGTAGGATTAGATATTAGGCAGTTGCTTCATCATTTCATAGTGGACATCTTACATCAGTTGAATAGATAATGCATGGATTTTAGTGTCAACAGGATGATAAAGACAATTCATATTTATACATTTAAATATTAAAACAAATACCAATTTATTTCTAATAACCTTACGGGTAGCAAAATTATTATTAAGAGATTTAATCTTTGATGTTTTTAGCAATAACAGAAATTTAAAACAAACAAAAAACCTCTCATGTAAAAACATTCCATTTGTCTCAAAGTGAGAATTCCTGGAATGTGGTTTGCTTCCTTAGAGCTCTGAAGAAACAGCAAAGCCCAGCCATACCAGGTAGAGGTAACAGACACTCATGAACTCCAGAGGCAAGGATATTTTCATGCATACATACATCACCTAGTTCTTACTGGTCAGGAGCAAGGAGTGTGTATGGATAATAGCAATCCACAAATAATCAACAACAAACTTCTTTGGCTCAAAGGATTTACACTTTATCCCCAAGGAGGCTTTGGCCCTGATCTCTACCTAGAAGGGAAAATTGGCTGCTCTTTCTTCTTCCTTAGATCCCCTTCCCAGCTTGTGGCCATAAGACTCCCCTCCAGGAGTTTGTGTAGTATCTCCATTGGAGGTCATCTTTTTTTCATCACCATCTGGAGGTCTTTTCCCAGGCACTTTAGTTACTCCTCCACCTGATTACAATATCCCACTGATCCTGTTTTGCACTCTCTGCTTCTTAACAGGATCTCCCTTTGGTGTCCCAATACCATAAAGGAGTTAATAATGCATAATGAGCTTGGACATCAATAGTTGGAGCTGTAGTGGACTAAAATTACCCTTCTCTTTCATGTCATCATGAAGGCAGAGTCTGTTCACTGGCTCAGTGAATTCCCAGGTTGTCAAGACGGTCATAGGTGGATGTTTTGTGAACAACAGCGAGCATGTGAGCCTAGGTCACAGCAAATGTGCCTTTCTCCCTCATTCTATTTCATCTGGAACACTGGTAACTTTGCATCTGTCCTTGAAGAACCAGCAACCACTAGCCTGGAAAAACTACCTTTGTCTTATAAAATGTACAATATAATCTTTTCATTTTCCACATAAATCTAACTTGCCTTTCATTAATTACCTTTGGGTTTGTGTTGCTTAACAAATTATGATGAGCATGCTTAAGTACACTTTTAAAAAATATCTCTTTTCCTTAAGAACATAGCAGAGTCATTGTTTAGATACGCCAGAAGCTTCCCAAATCGCATTCTTTATTTTTCTCTTAGTACATTAATAGGAAGGAAAATGGTGTCTGCTTTATGAATTGATTGCTTAGAAAAATAAAACACACTCACAAAAGCTAGTTTTTGCTAAATGAATACATGAATTAACTAGTCCTTTGAAACAACTTGGGTACATGGACAAAACATTTGATTTGGGGAGAGGACAAGAAGTAGGAGGCAATTTGGGATCAGTATTTGCTCCAATGAGTGTAATTATTGTGTAAATTGTGGCTCTTGACAAAAATCTCTGAGTCCTGTTGAGATGTTGTTAATGCCCCAGGAAGAAGACTGCCTACTCCAGTGTGATTGCTTACAAAGATGCTGCTGCCTGCTTCCTCCTTTTCCCACAGGAGATGGGCAATTTGCCAGTGTTTCATTTTCAAATGCCATTGTTCACCTAGAGCTTGAGGAGAAGCTCCTGCTTTTTTTATTGTTAATCCTAGCCTAAATGATGATCATTTTTAAAAAATCCTACAACATTGTATAACAAATTTATCAGCCACTGACATTTGCCACTGTGGCACAAAAAGCTTTGTCACTTATATTTTAACTTAACAAGTAATTTAGTAATTTATGCAGCCGTGGAATGACTTGATTGGTTTACGCAATCTCCTTTTATGAGTAATTCATTGGAAAAATTATAAATCTAGAGCCATTTCAGCAACACCTTGCAAACATCATTCTTCAGTTACGATTCTGACAACAAAGCAGCATGGTAATGTTTATTAGATGATTTAATCCTTTTAATGTCATCTTTTACATTGCATATGTATACGAAAAACAGTCCAATTGTCCTACATCTTAAGAAAGGAAGATACATTTATTCATTATAGAAATTGAAGAATAGGTTAAAGATGTTAATGATCAGGGAATATGAGCTCATGCTGGGACCTTATGTGTATTAGGTTTGGCAGTCTTGGATTAATTCTTCATATTTAACATACACTACACACTCAGAGGGAAATTTCCTGTGTTTTATCATAAAGATTGATGCGTGACCAAAATGGATGCCAGAATTTGAAACAGTTCTGAATGGTTTTATGCAAAAATGTAAAGTAGATGATCTTTGTGATTATCACTCTGTCTAACATCTCTTTGCATCCTTTTCAGCATGTGCTGTCCTCCTGCCATCACTTGTCATAGCCTGCCCACTGCCTAGCACTTGTGGTCTGTCACTTATCCAAAGCCCCCACCATGATGGCATCCTTACACTCTCAACCTTTCCCATTCCCTTCATCCTCAGTTCAAAAATTTCCTCCAAATGTTACATTCTCGAAGAGTCCTGTCTAGTACAGAGAACAAGAACATTGATTTGTGTTTCGGAGTTAATAGCTGGTAGTAGCTGTTAATGTGACACCCTTCCCAGATATAATTTGCATTTAAACAGCTGCCTTTAAAAAAAGAAGTGGAGAATGCTGAGGATTTCAGACTCTGAGGCAGGGCCAATGAGAGTGAGTTTTTTGCCACCAAGCCCTTCCCAGTACCCCTCAGGTGTTTAATCTGCTTATGTAACATTAGGAGGGAGAAAAACAAATAAATATGGCTCTGGTTTGATTCCCAACTCTGATAATTACTGGCTGTGTGACCTTGAGCTAGTTTTTTAGTGTCTTCAATCATAAAATAGGGCTAATAAGGTTTTACGAGGACTAAATGAGTACCATAGCTAAAACTCCTGGAAGGTTTACTGTTACAAGAATGTCAGTTAAAAATCTTTGGATTACAAATGACAGAAATTCAACCCAGACCAGACATCCTGATACAGTAGGAGTGGGTTGTTGTCTAGGAGTGTGTATTTTTTAGCAAGCTAAACATATCAGGATTCTGATATGGTATCATACGTCAAAAAATCACTGTTCTAAGGATCAAGGAAAGATCATAGACCTAAAGAAATGAGAGGCAGGAGATTATAGAGAATATAATGGTCCAGATCTAAAAATCATCTGAAAGATGGGGATGGCAACCTCAGTAGATCATAGAGAGTACAGATAAGACTGAAATGCTATGCCTAAAATAAACTAAATATTTACTCAAGGCTCATCTTTGACAATGGGGTTAACCCTAATTATAGAACTCTAATTATAGAAATTACCTATAATCAGGGAAGATAGTTGGACAACTGTAACTGAACTAACATGAGTTAGCTCCTTTGTGAGTCGCAGATGAGAACTACACCAGGTAGAGTTGTCACACACAGAAAATTTTCAGTAAATAAGGAGATCACAGGGAATGACTTCCAAAGCCATGACTCCCCAAACAAGGGTGACTGGATTCCTTTACTTAGGGTTAGGATGAATATTCAGAAAGGGAAGTTTTGTCATAGTATGTAGACATGAGCATAAGGTGGTGCATGTGCCTTGAGGAAATATACCTATCCATACATTGTATGTCATATAAATCAGGTTTGTGCTCCTCCTTGGGTGGAAATTTTAGTATTATCAGTGGAAGATGATCAGAAGAAATGAAAGCAAAGGCAAGGGCCTCCTCCCCCCTTCCTCCAGTCATAAGAGGAAACTACCCTTAAAAGAAAAAAGGATCCCATCCTGTAATTCTACACCACCCAGGGAAGAGTCCTCCAGCCTTTCCCATGTAAACAACTTCCTGATAGGCAGATAAGAGTGTGGATAAAAGCCTGGTTGGGTGATAAGCACCTGGAGGGTTAATCACATTAAAATAGCCCACTAACAGTCTTGTAAAAACACCTAGACTTAGAAACTCCAAGGGCAACCTTCTCAGGTACCCCCCACCTTCAGGAGCTTTGCACTAACACCCAATAAACTTTGCTTTACTCCCCACCACTTTTTGTCTGGTCTATCTCTTCATTCTTTGAAGCCATGTGACCAAGAAACCCAGACACTAAAGGAAGATAAATCCTGAAGTAAAAGTAACTGTCACTCACTCCATGAGTCATTTCATGGTTCATCTATGTAGGCATGAGTCCAGGGTTAACTCAGACTGGTCTGGGTGGTCTGGGCCGCCAGAGGTCTTCATCAGGGTAGTTGCTATTACTTGAGGGGTACTTTGACTTTCCATCAAGGGATGCTATGCCTGTCAGGTGTTTGCCTGAGTTAAGAGATAGCTGGAAAGAAGAGCTTAAGAAAAACTGAGGGACAAAGGTTACTGAGTACAAGCACATGCATGGTAAAAGTTAGACTTTGGGGTCAAGTTGGTGGCACTACTCTCAGTAACTTGACAAAAGGAGCAGTACCAAAGAGGTACCAAAAGACTGGAGATGACAAAAATCTAATCCCATTTTTCTTTAAAGAGCCAGAATTTGGATTCTTTCAGATACAGAGTAATGAATCTTGATGTCAGTATCAAGAGAGATTACCAAAAGGAATGTTGAATAAAAGATGTCTAAGCACTCAATGGAGAACCTGTTACTCATTGAAAACCCATTATCGATTTTCTAAGAAAAGGTCAGACTCTATCAAGTTTTAATAGAATTACTAGATAAGTTTAGATGATCAGAGAAAACTGGACATACAGTATGTCTGGAAGTCAATTGTCCATGAATTTACTATGGAAAAGAACCCTCTTAGGTTCAGTAACTGCAGGCCTGTGAATTAAACCAGATTGACAAGAGAAAAGGTAAGTGTTTTCTATTAATATTTTACAGCACAGGTGCTCACTGAAAAATGAAACTCAAAGAAATGGTTAGACTTGGGGCTTATATATCATTCTAACAAAGGAAAGGAGATTTGGGCTTCACAGAACAGGAAATTGTGGGGAGTGATGACAAAATATATGGAGGAACTAGTGGAAGATAAGCATAATTTTAGTAAAGTTTATATACACAAACTTTTCTTGGTGTTCACTCTCTTCTACCTGGTTCAGATAGGGTGAGGAGGTGTGGGGGGTGGGTAGGAATGCAGGAGGTGGGGAATAGAGGGAAGGGGGAGAGACAATGGCCACAAAAGGAAATTTATGCCCTGCTCTGCTTTTAGATTAGAGAAGGAAAAGACAGAGAATTCTTCCTGCATGTATTGATTCTCAATTACTTCTGGTTCAAAATAATCCTTATACCAAAATGGCTTATTTTGAGGTAACATATTTTGATGCCCTTCATAACCAAAGACCTTAAAGTAGTGATCCTCTAAATTTTGGCCTCAGGATCCTTTAGATTGTTAACATATATTTTTAAAGATTTTATTTATTTATTCATGAGACACACAGACAGTGAGAGAGAGAGAGAGAGAGGCACAGGCACAGGCACAGGCAGAGAGAGAAGCAGGCTCCATGCAGGGAAGCTGATGTGGGACTTGATCCAGGGACTCCAGGATCATGCCTGGGCTGAAGGCAGGCTCTAAACTGCTGAGCCACCCAGGGATTCCCAGATTGTTAATATTTATTGAGGATAGAAAGACCTTTTGTTCATATTGGTTGTATGAATCAATATTTACTGTATTAGAAGTTAACACTGAGGAAAAAAATAAGTGTTAAGCAACTCACTTAAATCATAATAAACCCATTATAGGTTAAGATATTTTATGAAAATGACTACATTTCCAAAACAAACAAGCAAACAAACAAAAAACAGTGAGAGGCAAGACCTTCTTTTACATTTTACAAATTTCGTTAATGTTTGCCTTCATGGAAAATAAATTCTCACATCTCATTTAGCATTCAATTTGTTGTGACATAGAAAAAACACATAGTGTTCTATTGTGTTTCAATCGAGCATCTATCTAGGCATTGTCCTTGACACACCTGTCCACCTTCTCAGATTCTGATTCTGTGGAAGCTATTTACCATTCAGTAGGTAGTTGTAGGTGCCTGAAAGATATATAAGTCCTGTCTTTTTTGGTAGAGTTTCAAATATCTTCCCCTGAACTCTGTGGGGGAAAAAACAGTTCTGCCTCTGTTTGCAATTCATTTCACCATTCCTTTGCCCCATATAAATTTGGGCTTTTTGGCTTCTTTTAAACCAGTTCCCTCATATGCTTAGTTCTCTCAATTTAATGAACAAAGTAAAGTCTTAAATGCACGATCAGTTTATATCCAAAGGAGAGACATGATTATACCTTTTTCCAAAAAAAAAAAAAAAGTAACTTTTAGCAGTGAAATCACTTGTTACATACAATTGGAAACCTTTACTATACACTCTCTGAGAATGAGAGTGAAAAATAAAAATAATGCCCTAGATTATTAAAATGTAGTTTTAACATTGCAGATCCATCCCCAAAAGATCTTGGAGACCCCCAAGGATTTTGAGAGCTACTGCTTCAGAATTCTGAGAAGAACACTATCTTTAACACAGATGATAAACAGGATATTTTTTGAAGTCAGAAAGATGATGTGGGAAACCAAAAATGTATTCTGATAGAAAAGTTCAAAGAAACTGATGAGTACATTTAGCAAAGAAAAGAGACAATTTACAGGATCATGATATTAATATTCAAATACGTAAAAGACTTAACAAAGGTGGAGATTGACTCCTCTCCCCTTGAATTCACTGGAATTTTAGTGACTTGCTTCTCATAAGTAGATGAAGGATAAAGCAACACTGTATAACTTCCACAGCCAGGTCATACAAGGTGGTAGAGCTTACCTGATGACCTCTCTGGACAGTTGTCCTGGGAACCCAGCCAGTGTGTTGTGAGGAAAGTAGCTCAGGTCACAGGGAAAGACCACATGTAAATGTTCCGGCCACCAGCCCAGGATAAGGTTTAAATGAATAGTCAGAATCAACTAGCAGAGGTCTGAGTGGATACCACCACTTCAGCAATCAGTGTTTGGGCCTCTCCAGCTGAAGCCAAATGGAATAAACAAACTGATGACTGTCAAGCTCTGGCCAACTTGTAAATTATGATGAACATTTATGTTTTTGTTGTCAGTTTTGGCTTTGGTTTTCTTGTCACTAAGATTTGTAGGTGGCTGGTTATGATGCAAGAAATATCCAAAACAAGGAATAATTACTTCTTGAAGTGTTATCACAAAATTTTTGGTGACAATTACGTGGAGTCCAATTTTGGTTGACTATACAAATTATCTTTATAATGAAAATCTATCCAAAAAATACAGTCATAGAATAAGCATGTTGAATGTTGATGGAATTGTACCTTGTGATACAGGAGAGCTTGCTTTTTGTCCCAGGGAGTTGAAGAATGAATCTCACTGACAGCAGACAGTGAGCAAAGCGATAGCGATACAAAGCAGTGTATCTCTGCTCAGTTTATTAAGCAGAGATACAGAAAAAGCTCTCAGAAGTGAGAGGGGTCCCAATAGGGTTGTCACTAGGGGTTTTATGGTCTGTCTTTTATAGGAAACTGACCAGGGAACTTGGTAAATTTCTTGTCAATATCAGGGTGGAAATTTAGAACAACCCCAGTGGACTTGTAACTATCATAGTAACAAACAAGACGCTTTTGTAAATATCAGGAGCCCAAACAAGGTGTTCCCTTCTCCCAGGTTAATATCTCCTGCATAATATTTCTCTACATCTGGGGTTTCTGTGAGCCTACTCAGGTAGCCCATGGCCTTGAGATTCTTGTGCTGTCTTGGTTTGAGCCCGGACTATGGACACCTTAATGACATATTTCTTTGTGGTCTGGTGAGTTTTTGTGATTACTCAGCAGCCATTAAAGGGGGGATACTCCCTAACATTTTGGAGCTAGGGAGCAAGGTTTATTTTTTCTGTTTTTACTATCTTACCTCTGTTTTCTTAGGTTGGGTAGGAGCCTGACTCTGGGGCTTTTCCCTTATCTTTCCCTGCCTTCCACCATCTGCCCCTAACTCATTCTATCACTTGTGGCTATGATGTGCAATTATTTTATTTTCCAAGGGAGGAAATGTGGACTCCGCAAGATTAAATGATTTGCTCCTCTACTCTTTAATGGCTCAGCCAGAACTAGAAACAATGAATCTTGAATCTTAATTAATTTCATTTCCGACTACATCATTTTTGTTGGGAAGTCTTGGTTTTCCTACTTCCAGAGCTCTTCAAAGAGCATGACTTCCTACTTGTCAGGAGTGTAATATAAAGGAGAACAAGGATGGATGTGAATTTTGACTAGATCATAGACAAAGACCTTTCCAAAACTAAGATGTTATGATTCTATGACGTAAAGAGGACATGTGTTTGCAGGTTTATGAGACATAGGGTCTTTTCTAAGCATATGATTTATACCTCTCTTTGGTCTCTATAATTCATATAGTTGTTTTTAATAATTTTAAGTATTTGAATATTTCAGTTGTTATCATTCAAAGAGACAGAGTCTCAACACGTATTTCTGTACTCACGAATTCATTCTACTAATATTTGTTAAGAGCCCACATGTGCTCTATGTTTTATACATTTAAAGGACTAAGAATATTAATGCTGTCTCATCCGACTATAATTCTTCCAAGTGTATTTTCATCTAATTCACTTTTTGTATCTGTTCTATTTTTCTTCGTGCTAATTTTATGTGTTTGAGAAGGGTAAGAATTAATTTGCTGTTTTTATTAAATTATAGATTAATTAGTAGAAAATATCAAAAGGAGTAGAATGGCAATAGATTGCAATTATAAGAAGATGTAGGGATTTTTGTCATAAGGCTACATTGGTAAGATGGAAATATTTAAACTGTCACTAAATGGAATATTTGCCCTCTTTTTTCCATTATTGTAGCTAAAGTATATGAGGTGTTTAAGGGGGGTAAATCAAAGCAAAAGGCGAATATTTTCAAGAAGGAAAAGCATTTTAATGTTAATTGCTATTTTTTTAAGGTTACTTTTTTAAAAAAATAATTTAACTATTTATTTGAGAGAAAGAGCGAGAGAGAGCACAGCAGGGAGCAGGGAGAGGGAGAAGCAGGCTCCCAGCTGATCAGGGAGCCCTACTCAGAGCTCCATCCCAGGACTCAGGGACCATGACCTGAGCTGAAGGCAGACACTTTAACCAACTGAGCCACCCAGGCATCCCTGTTAATTGCTATTTTTATACAAAATTTTGAGGAAAGCAATGCAGGTTACTGGTTGACAGGGCAGATACATAACCGAAATGCCTGGGATCATATCTCAGTGAGTCCATTTCTTTACTGTCTTACTTAGGATGAGTTATAAACCTCTTTCTACTTTCTTCACTTGTAAATGGAGATGACCATAATAGTGTCAACTTCATGTGATTGTTACAATGGGTAATGTGGTTAATATTTGTAAGAGTACTGAGAACAATGTTTTACCACATGCTTTGTGCTGTCCTGGCATTTGTGATTTAAAATATGGCCATGTGATGATACTTTAACTAGTCTCCTCTTTCTTCCGCTTAATTAAAAAGTTCACTTTTGTAGATTTACCTAACATTTTAGGAATAACAGTAATCTGTTCATTTATATTTTTCCTTTTACTTTTAAATCCTCTAAAATTTTAGGACTCATATGGCTTACTGTCATCATAGAACTATTTCAACTTAATCTATACTGTCCATTTCATTTTAATCTAGCTACATTTAATATTTACCTCAGAATTTTTGCTTCAGGGATCTTAAGAAAATTTTATTCACTTTAGGGGTAGGACGGAGATACACTCCTAAATTTTCATTATATTTACAGTATTATCATTCTTTTTTTTTTTTTTTTAGGATTTTATTTATTTGAGAGACAGAGAGAGAGAGGGAGGGAAGGAGCATCAGCAGGGGAGAAGGGCAGAGGGAGAGGGAGAAGCAAACTCTCCACTGAGCAAGGAGCCCGACTCAGGGCTTGATCCCAGGACCCTGAGATCATGACCTGAGCTGAAGGCAGATGTTTAAATAACTGAGCCACCCAGGCACCCCTACAATATTCTCTTTCATTTTTAATCTACTTAAATTTTAAATTTTTGTGTGGTATAAAATATACATGTAATTTTTTGTTATCCATATAATTAGCCAGTTTCCCAGTGCCATATATTAAGGCCATCCACATAAAGATATGTCTGTATCTTTGTCATATAGCAAATGTCCATATGTTTGTGGCTCTATATTTGGAGTCCTGAATGTAATCCAGTGGTGTATTTTTTTTTCTTGTGCTTTTCCAGACATTTTTACTTTTATAAATTTATAATAATAGCCAATCTTTACTGAGCAATAATGTATCACTCTGGATGGTAACTACCAAACTATAGAAGGATATGAGAAACTTAGCTTTAACAGCAAACAAGCACAAGTGAAAGACATGAAATCACCAAGGAGTGAAGTATGGCAAGAAGAAAGTGGGTGAATGGAAAGCAGGAATCAGCAAACAGTCTTCAAATGAAAAGCTTATTAATTCTCAAAGTGAAACTATTGTTAGAATTACAAGTCTAATCTCCATGAGACTGACCGTATGTGACATTCAGACAGCTGTCTTAGCCCATTTATAATCTATTTAAGATACTAGCTTCCATTACCAATGCAAAACTTGATCATTAGCAATAAACCCTGAAGAATTAGACATCATAACATGGAAATTTTCAATGGGTCTAGGATGCCCTAGTGTAACAATGACAGGTGGAATATGTAGAGCGTGTCATCCTCACCTTTCTCGGGCTTGGTTGTAGACCTAAGATAAGAAAGGGGGTGAATGAAGACTTTGACAAAAGGAACTAAATCACTTAAAAAATGTAAATAATCAGAAAGCTGCTTCAAATGTGACACAGTTTTGTCTATACACTGTTATCTCCAGACAACATTTTGAAATGTATCCCTTCCTGTTGGCTGCTAATATTGTAATCGTGCTTTATCCTGGATTTTCATAAGAATTCTGGAGGATTTGAGGAAGACCAATTAATCAATGCCAGAGTGGATAATGATTTATGACCAGAGTAAAAATAGGAGTGCATACGTTTCAATGTGGTCCCTTCTGTCTGTTGACCAGAATATTTTTTTCTTTTTCTTGGAATGACTCCAAACATCTTGCTGGCAAAGAGAGTGTATTTTTTGAGATAGCAAGGTTGTTTATTGAGCCAGTGAGTTCAGTCAGCATCAGTAATTCCTACAGTAGAAGGAAAATTGGTAAGAAAAGGTTTAGTGTAAATCTTTGAATATGGAGTAACTCATTAGTTGGTTCAGCAAATCACAGAATGGAACTTAGAATGTGAACACATTGTATATAGAGTGAGTGTCTGTGTCTGTCTATTTTAAAATATATGGGATAGTCTCTCCCCATCCACGCATTTTTATTATGCTACCACATTTGTACCTAAGTATTTTGATACTGTTAACGGGCATACCACTCTTAGACAAAATAAAAGATATGTATACATTATAATAAAATATTTATATTATTTCCCTGAGTTCTATTTTTATCCTTCAATATATCTTGTTCAGATATTCATCAATTTTATTATCTTTGTTTCCAAATCATAAATTGTTTAACAAATACCTCATCATTGATGTATATCATAGAATGAGATAATATCTTATTCCTTTGATGAGTGGTTATGGGATACTACCTTTATACTGCTGAGATTTATGCTACTCTTTTCAGCAAAAGCTAGTGTAGGATGGTGAAATGAACAGTAACAAAGTTGGCAGGCTGACTGCTGCTATGTGTGTCTAATGCCTGAAAACGGAGTCTGCTTTTATGCAAATACAAATTGGCTGTGAAGCTTGTAATTCTAGAATCCAAACATCTAGCATGTGTCCTTTGTATGACCCAATGTGATTTGAAAGACAGTAGAGACAACGGGTGGAGAGGGCAAGGATTGAGAAGGAAAATATTAATGTTGTTTGTAGATATTTGTTAAAGGTCACTGCCTGTTAACGAAAGAGACTCAGGAATGGAAGTACTGCTAAATTACAATCTTAGTAATAAAAAAATAAAGGACTGTTGTTATTATTTTTTATAGCAACAACAAGGGTTAATTAATATCCAACACTGCCTTTGGTATTGAGTAAACACATGATTTCATTTTATCAAGTATTGTTGTGAATACTAACAGTGCTCCTTTTGTGAGAAGGAATAATAAGCAGGAGGAGAGCTATGCCTGATAGATCCAACCTGTAAAAAGAGCCTTCTGCAGTCTGAGAGTTGGTAGCCAAGGACCATTCTGATACATATTAAAGAGGTTACTGTGTCCCCAGTAACCATTGGTATAAGAACTGGAAACTGTGTCTTTATATTCCTATACTGGGTAGCTATTGTTTGCTCTAATACTCTGCCTTCTAGAATTCCTGTTCTCAATTAAGGGTTCTATCAATAAAGGCTATGTTTTCATGACACCATCTTTGGTCCAAGAGTGTAAATCCAAAGAGTATAAATCCAAAGAGTAGTGATGCCTGGGTGTCTCAGCTGTTGCACATCTGCCTTCGGCTCAGGTTGTGATGCTGGTCCAGGGATGGAGTCCCACATCCATAGAAGAAACTTTTATAACTCTTATATATTGAGAAAAATGATATAATTAGGCAAATGGCAGCCCAGCTAGTCCATAGACTCCTTCAAGCCCTGTTTCTAGCTGTTCCTAAACCTTAATTGTGTCCCCAACTTTCTTATGCACTGGATGTTCATCTATAGCTTATATATCTTGAGTTAAAATATTGCCTGTTTTGTCTAATCACACCAACTTGGGATTTTGTCACTTGCAATTCAGAGCCCTAACTAATAACATTGCCAAGGCCAATGCTGGACAGAAAGATTGTTATGTATTAACTCTGGTGTATTATGTAAAAAATTATGGTACAATATTTCTGTCTAGAACTGACTAAATTTTTTTCTTAAAATATTTATTGATTTATTCATTTTAGAGGGTGGGGAGGGGCAGAGAGAGAAGGAGAGTAAGAATCTCAAGCAGACTCCCTGCTGAGTGCAGAGCTAGATATGAGACTCAGTCTCACAAGCCTGAGATCATGACCTGAGGCAAAATCAAGAGTTGGACACTTAACCAACTGAGCCACCCAGGTGCCCCCAAAAGTTTTTTTTTTTTTTTTTAAGATTTATTTATCCATGAGAGACACAGAGAGAGAGAGAGAGAGAGAGAGAGAGAGAGAGAGAGTCAGAGACACAGGCAAAGGGAGAAGCAGGCTCCATGCAGGGAGCCTGATGTGGGACTTGATCCCGGATCCTGAGATCACGACCTGAGTGGAAGGCAGGAGCCCAACAGCTGAGCCACCCAGGCGTCCCATTCCCAAAAGTTTTTTTTTTTTTTTAATAAAATTACTTATATAAACCATATTTCAAGGATTAAATAATGCTGAAGAATTAATGATAGTTAAGTGCTACACAAATTAGTACAAGCATAATTCTAATCCTATTATATTGTGATTATATCAAGTAGAAGATACAAAATCATTTCTCCTTTTTTTTTTTTTTAAGATTTCATTTATTACTGAGAGACGCACAGAGAGAGACAGAGACACAGGCAGAGAAACAGGTTCCCTGAGAGGAGCATGATGCAGGACTCTATCTGGAATCATGCCCTGAGCTGAAGGCAGATGCTCAACCACTGAGCCAGCCAAGTGCACTCACTCCTCTTTTTTTTTTTTTTTTTTTCACTCACTCCTCTTTTTATCCTGACTCACCAAAAACTAGATTTTCTATATACAAATTAGTTCAAACTTGGGTGACAACTAAGTAAAAACAAAGGTAGCAAATCAAAAACAGATTAGATTTGTTTATCCCTTTGCAGAGCAAATTCTATAATATTTCTCCTGTTTTTTTGTTCAGATTCATTGTTATAGCAGCAACCACGTAGCAAACAATGAAGAAAGAACTCAGTCTTGTGGAGGAAAGTAACAGTGAAATCCCAACAGCACAGAGTAAGAGAAATGAGAGAAGATTACCCACCTGTGAGGGTTGGGTTGTGAAAATAAAAGTAATTGAAATTCAGGAAAGTGTCTTAGAAAGCGCACTAAATATGTGCTAGATGTAAGTGAACTCTTTCTCCATCCCAGGCCCATTCCTCACATTTATGTTGATTTGTGATCTGTTTATGCACCATTGTCCTTTGCTTTCTCTTCTCTATCTTCTTCAACTTTTTATAAATAGATTCACTGATTGCCCATATGCAGATTCAGCATACCCAATTTTCCTGAATTAGTCCCAGTTGAGCCAGGATAAATTCCCACAGCAGCCATAGTACCCTGTCCTTAATTCCAACCTAATCCAATGGGGCTTTCAATCGTTATGTTCCTATATTTACCATTAAAGGTCCAGTCATTATTTCTCTTCCAAGTGTCCCTTGCTGCTAGTTTCTGTAAAGTAGAAATAATGCTGAATATCCCATGGGGCCTTTGTGATTATTAATTTTTAAAATGAAGAGAAAATGCTTAGACAAATGACCCTCGTTGTATATCTATATTTATTATTTTTATTAGTGATATCTATATTTATTATTTGTCTTCTTATTTCTTATCATTATTAATTATTTCCAGGCATTATCCTCCAGAGCCTAATGATGAGTGCATCTATATCGCTCAAACTAACATTCTGGTGTTTGCACTAGTTTTCAGGATAGATATTCCTTCTATGATCCCTCACTTTAGTTCATTAGTTCAATAATTCATTTATTTAGTTAATATTTTTCAAAAAGCAGCAGGTAAAAGGAGGCTTAAGTTTAAGACAAGAGATGAGGCAATGGGGGTAGCAAAAATGATCTAGCTAGTTCAGCCTTTAAAGAGATGGAGGTAAACAGGATGGCCATATCCATATGTCATAATAAACACATTTTCAATCCTGAAATAGGATGAGAAAGACCTAAGGAAAGAGGTCAGAGTATCTTGTAGGTTTTTTTAAAACCATGTAACCATGATCGTGGCCTCAAGAAGAATACAATATAGAAGGAAAGACTGACACAAGAGCATACAATGTATTACAGGTCCAAGTGGAATGTATATACAAATAAGAATGTCAATAGCTAACAGTTATGGATACATATTATATGTGACTCACTGTGCCAAGCTCAACAGTGCACTTGAGTTAAACACCAGATCCAATCTGGCACATATCTATTCAGCTCTATTTTTAGTGATGCCATGGGGCTATGAATCAGATCCTTTTTTTTCCCCTTGACTTTTCTTTTTTATTTTATCTTATTTGTTTATTTGAGAGAGAGAAAGCATGAGAGAGAAAGCATGAGCAGTGGGGTGAGACAGAGGAAGAGAGAGAGTCAGACTCCTTGCTGAGCAGGAGGTCCAGCATGGGGGGCTTGATTCCAGGACACCAGGATCATGACCTAAGCCGAAGGCAGATGCTTAACTGACTGAGCTACCTAGGTGCCTATCTTTTCCTTTTCCTCTTCTTTCTGTTCTTTCTTCTTTCTTTCTTTCTTTCTTTCTTTCTTTCTTTCTTTCTTTCTTTCTTCCTTTCTTCCTTTCTTTCTTTCACCTGATGATCTGGTTATTAAACATCTACCAGAATACAGAGCCTAAAATATTTAAACCTATCCTCTTATTGTAGTTATCATGCAATCTTGTAATGTAGGTACTGTTATTATTCCTTTTTTACAGATGAGTTGTTTTAAAGTTTTTGTGACTTGCCTAAGCAAGTTAGTAATTGAGTCAAATTTTGAATGCTGTCTAGTTCCAGAGTATGCAGCTCTAAACATGGTAATAGCCCAGGGGGGTTTGGTATGGATGTGGGACCTTATGTAAAATGGTCTTGTGTAACAAGTTGTGCTGAATTTTGGGTTAAACAGGAATAAGAGTGGGCTTTGAAGATATGAGAAGCATAGAAGTTGCATGTTCTAGTTCTGATTTGACTCTAATGAAAGGAAAAGGAGAGAAGAAATATCTTAGATCCGCTCACACTGATAAGACTGACCTACTTTTTGCTCTTCTCAAGCTGCATTATTATGCATAAAAAATCCCTCTGTTTCTACCTTCTCACTAACTGGTAATTCTTTTCTTCCAGTTATCCAGGCCAATATCTTAAGGTTATTCTTGAAATCTTTCTTTTCTTCAAGTGCGCATGCATTTAATCAACAAACATGAGCTCTACTTTCAAAATCTATTCAGAGTCTGACCACTTTATATCAACCTCCAGTGTCTTCACCCTCACCCAAACTCATCGTCTTTTGCCTGTGGTAGTCTCCTTGTTAATTTATTTGATTCCATTTTTGTCTTGTGGACACTTCACAAAATATCCAATAAAATGAAATCATGTCATTTCTCTGCTTAAAACTGCAATGGCATGCTGTGTCACTCAGAATAAAGTACTAAATACTTAGTGAGGTTTGCACAGAACCGTATTGGCTAAACTATTTGACCTTGAACATCATGAGAAGATAGAATTGCTCCTATATAACTTAAGTATGAACAAGTATGTCTGAAATTCAAGGGAAAGTATACTAAGAATGGAAGGAGGTTAAGTATACATGTAGCAAGCAAAGTTCTACAGACAGTGATCTTAGCTCAATCTAAAAATGTTAACCTACAGACAGAGTACATCACACCTTAGAATTGTCTAAGTCTGGAATGCCTGGGTGGCTGAGTGGTTAAGCATCTGCCTTCGGCTCAGGGCATGATAAAGGATCCAAGGATAAAGTCCTACATTGGACTCTCTGCATGGAGCCTGCTTCTCCCTCTGCCTATGTCTCTACCTCTCTCTCTGTGTGTCTCTCAATAAATAAATAAAATATTTTTAAAAAGAAAAGAATTATCTAAATCAAGGTGTGGAAAAGTTGAGAATCTATACCCTCATGACATAATTGTTTAAGAGTTGTGCTTGGAGGGATATAAGTTTTAAGATATTTCACATTCTGTTTGTGTGAGTAAAATAAACCCAACATCCTATGGATAGCCTCATGAACAAGATATGCAGGTGTTGGCTACTGGACTCAATGTGCATGAAATTGATGTCTGCTACAGTCCACCCATTTCAATGGTGAGTCACTGCTGTAATTGGTCCTGAGGCTTAGGTAATATTCATCATTAACCTCTTTTGTCTCCCCCTTGGCCAACATTTCTGCAGTTCTGGATTAATGAAATGGTGGGGTGACCTAGATCTTTATACCTCTTGGTTCTGTGCTGTTGATTGGCTATGGTCTGTTCCTGGTTAAAACAAGGCTTGGGATCACCAAGGATGCCATGGTGTATCTTCAGAGGCTCAGATATACTACTTTCTACTACTTTGTATGGAAGCAAGTCTGCCTCCTCACAATGATCAGAGTCCTTTACCATTGCCAGTATGGTGACATTCTTCTGTGCAAGTCTACTGGCATGAGGAACTCAAAAAGTCCAGGGGGAAGTCATAATTTTAGAACTCTAGACATGCCAAATTTAAAATTGCAAGGGCAAGAGGTACATATTCTGAATATGGATCACTGGGAGTGATGGTGAGAGCAGTTATTTCTGTTTCCATCCCATCATTTCTGGACTCACATATTCCAAGTATCAGAGACTCAGGACAAAACAGCCATTAGCTAAAAGTATATACCATAGCTGAAATCAATTCTCCAAACTAGCAAGGTATTATTTGAAAGTTGGAGCTTTAGGCATGCCTTTGAGTGGTCATTGCAGCATTATATTAAACTGTCAGGCTTTGAGTGGTACAGAAAATAGTAAGGCTAATGATCCTTCGAGCCATGTTCAATGTTATGATCACTTTTCTGCAAAATGTGTCCTTTGATCTGAAGAACTATCGTACAACATAAAATGTCAGTAAATCAGACACACTGTAAGCCTTTAAATACTGATCAAGACATTAAGGGCAGGAAAGGAAAACACATACCAGCACATCTGTCAATTATTGCCCATTTCGAAGTGGATGAGGTCTGATGTAATCATCTTGCCACCAAGTGGCTGATTAATTTTGAGAACTGGTAACACTTCAAGGGCCCAGTATCAAACTGTGTTGCTGACAAGACAGATATTTAGCAGCAAAGATAGCTACATCAGACTTGTTAGAATAAGCTCATGCTAGTAGACTCATGTAAAGCCACCACCTCTTTTAGCATGGCTAGTCCGTTTATGGGTCTACTCTATAAGCACTGGCACAGATAACTACAGAAGGTAGTTGACATACTGGATGAGTCATCCTGTCCACCATCTTGTTTAGTGCCTCCTAGTTGGCATTAATGTGGGCTATAAAGATCTACACAGCCATGAGTGCATCCATATGCTTTTCTCTAGATTTCCCCTTCAATCTTGCTGCTTTCAAGCCACTGATCAACCAGCCAAGGCATTTCCAACTGATCAGGAATCTGAGTATGTCATTATCACAGGCCACTTCTTTCTTCATGTAAGATAGAAGACCAGATACACTATACAGACCCTGCCCACTGGGAAGATTGTTTTCATGCCACTGTCCTCTAGGATTTCTTATGCACAGGGCCATCAAGATCCCGTTGGTCTATGCCATGACATAGAACAGGAAAGTTAAAGTATCACTGATCAAAACGGGAATGTATGTTAATTACTGTCTACACTAGCTGTAAATATATTCATCCCATAAAGACTCAGGGGCTAAGAAATGACCATAAGGTGAACCAGGTTTTCTCAAATTAGTCAGGAACTCCATTTATTGCTTGGCATTTCACTATAATGTGTGACCACAATGGGATTTGGGGTCCTTGGTCTCATTATAGCTTGAACTTGTAACAACTTTTGAAAAATTTTGAGTATCCCACCACCCCCAGTGTACATAGATTCCTTTGGGAAAGGATTGGACAACTGGCTGTAGCACTGCAGGATCCTTCCTCAAACTCACTTATATCTTCTTCAGTCAAGCTCAGGTTTGGAAACTGGATGAGGAATAATGGTTTTCCACCAGGGTGGTTAATATTAGCTCATCTGACTTTAATATTTTTTTATTATATATATTAAGCTATACCTTGTTGGTTGCCCATTTTCCTGGTTCTTGAGAATACCATGGTGAATTACCCATAACCATAAGTCCTGTGGGTCAGAGCTCCCAGGTCTCTATTCCAATTTTACTACTCATAATGGTTAATACACTCACTCTGTGTCTGATGGTTAAATGCTACCACGTAGCCTCTACTATTCTGTAATCATATTGTCCCCACAACAGTGGGTGCAGTTACACAACAGCATTTCTTATTATTAATATCGACCTCCAGTGGATAGCATTCACTCCACCACTGAGGTTCCATTTGTTGGTTCCTCTTTTACTCAATGCTTTATTAGTAAAAGAAGTGTCCTGTGAGCCCTGTTAGAATATATAGCTATTTGGTAGATTGTTTAGGCTATCATAATAGGTCTATTCTTGCATATCTCCTTCTCTGAGTATTTTTGTTCCCTCCTCAACATTCTGACAAACGTAGTTCTGTCATCTCCAGTACTTTAATGTGGACCATCATAATGTGGACTGTCCTTTCAGGAACCACTTAACCAGTGTATCAAGTCCAAGCCCTTGTTATGGTGTTGAATCTGAATCATGAGAGAGAAACACCATATCATCTAATCCTCCCAATCCAGCTTTAGATACAACTCAATTTCTCAAGTCCATTCCTAGCTAAGTTTCCTTGATTCTAGCTGTGATGTACTATCCAGGTCTTATTGTTACTTCAGTGAATAACTTCTATTTTCCTTTAGTAGAGTTAGTACTTCCTAGTGGGGTCATCCTGACTTGATTCTAGTTATTGATGTCCTAGCCAGGACGGGTACTATTTTTCAGGGGGATTTCAGTATAGATTCAGGGAAATGGATGTTTATGCATGGTCTTTAGGAATGTAAACATTGTTATCTTCAAGCAATACTAAGTGGCCACTTCTGTAGACATAGAAGTTTCCAGGTAATTTTAGGTTCAATGTATTTAAGCACATCTACCCAAATATCTTCACAGAGATTATGGGACTGCACTGTCTTCCAGATGTTAGAGTAGAGATTTGCCAAGACTATGAATTCATCATTCTTTGTGGCTCTGCTAGGATCACACTTGAGTTCTAGGCCTGAACCTCAGTGTGGTCCACTCTGGCTCCAGGTGAGAAGAGGTTCTGTTAGTGCTACCATGGAAGAACTTTCACTTTCATATTATGCCTTGAGTTGGTCATTGACTTATCTGAGCTTATCTTAAGCTTTTTTTCAGCTTATCAGTGACACCTAGCAAAAAACAATCAATTCTAAAAATAACCATTATTCCTACATTACTTGAATGCTGGAGATATTACATAAGCCAATACACCATCTTCCACCTTTAGCCTATTCCAATTTACCACAAAGGAAAGTTTCAGTAGTTGTAAGGCAGTTTTGTACCAGGAGTTATCATCCATCCAATTTTCACCAGTAATTGTGTCTCTGTTGCTATCTAGTTGGTTAGTGACTTTACTCCAGAATTCCCTTCTGGCTGTCTATTTCCTAAACCACTCCTGTTAACAACTGTGTTAGATTCCTCAAAATCATATACTGAGATAAGGTTTGTATGAAATGAAGTTATTAGAAAGAAAGAACTGGGAAAAAAATTGATATAGAAGTGGGATAATAGGACTTGAAAAGAAGGAAGTTCAAGCAAGGGTATGATATTAATAAAAATTCTTCTAGTTACCAAATTAGTTTTCCATTGCTATATAACAAATTACTACAACTTAATGACTATATACAAAAAAAGCTCACTTATTAGCTCAAGTTCTGCAGGTCAGAAACCCAGGAAGACTCAATTGGACTCTACTTAGGAGTTCACAAAGTAAAAATCAAAATTACAGCCAAGTAGAACTCAGTTGAGATTCTTTTTTTTTTTTTTTTTAAGATTTTATTTATTCATGAGAATACACAGAGAGGAGAGAGAGAGAGACACAGGCAGAGGGAGAAGCAGGCTCACTGCAGGGAGCCCAACATGGGACTCGATCCCGGGTCTCCAGGATCACGCCCTGGGCCAAAGGCCGCACTAAACCACTGAGCCACCCGGGCAGCCCCTCAGTTGAGATTCTTAGGAAGAATTTGCTTCAAAGTTCATTTAGGTTGTTGGCAGAATTTAGATCCTTGCAAATATAGAACTAAAGTCCCTGTCTCTTTGTTGGCTGTTAGTTAGGGGCACTCACAGCTCCTAAAGGCTATTCTACAGATTTGTACCTGTCCTCTTTTATCTTCAAGGTCATCAATGACACTTTGACTCCTTCAAGTACTTCATATCTCTGACTCTCCCTTCTGTTACCAATTGGAGAAAATTCTCTGCTCTCAAAAAGGCTTGTGAGATCAGGTAAAGCTCATCTACTGTATAAGAACTATGTCATATGTGATTTTGAGTATTTGATAAATACTGGAATCAATTAATTTATATATAAAATGAAGATAATAATCCTACACAACTCACTGTATTCTTATAAAGATTAGAAGAGAAAATCTATTTAAATGTACTTAATTAGTATTAGCCCATAGTAAGCTATAACAATTCACTTAGATAGTGACCTTTTTAGATTCTGGTAGCCATTCTCTAAAGATGGACCTCAAAGGACCAAGCCTTCTAATATGCATGCCCTTGTATAATTCCCTTCCCTGGAATCTGGGCTGACCCCTATGATTCACTTGTAAATAAGTAATATGTAACAGGAGTAATACTGTCTGACTTCTGATGCTAGGTCATAAGAATTCTGCGGTTTCCACCTTTGTCTCTTAAAATGCATGTTCTAGGGAAAGCCAGCTCCTCCAGACTGTTGTGTTCTGTGGAAACTCAAGTGGGAAACTCATCTAGGGAAGGAGCATGGAGAGAAAGATGCCTGGGCAGCCCAAAGGTGTCCCACCTCAGGTAGATGATACACTTGTAATTAAAGAAGACCTCTTGCATGTCCATCCTTCAATGTTTCAATTGAACCTTCAAAAGAGTCCAGACATTTCCAACATCTGACTGCAATTTCATGGGATACTCACAGACACAACAAAGGGAATAATAAATTTTTGCTTAAAACCATTAAGTTTGTTATGTTTTTTTTATGCAACAATGGACATCCAAAACAGAGTTCTAAGTAAGTTAGTAAATTAAGTTGTTAGTGTAGGATTTCCTTATAGTTCCAATTTGATTTATATCTTTTCCTGGTTTCAACACGATTTTGAAGCTGGTTGATATAAAGGTTTTCTGCGACATAGGCTATCAGTCTCTCATTTGGTTTCTGTAGCCTTATTATTCACTGGAACACACTCCAGTTCTTTGACCATCTGCAATGAACGTCTATGTCTATATACAGTCAAAACGCAAATGAAATCCGACATACACAGAGTGGTTGGAGTTAATTTGTCCTCCCTTGGCTCCCACTTATTACAGAAAGACCTGTTCATTTAAGTGTTTTCAAGCTACACGTTCCTGTAGTTGGAAGTTATTACATGTTGATAGTGATCTTCACTGACATTCACTAGCCTTGATATGCCAGGGAATTTTAAATGGAACTGAGAAACAAAGGCAATACAGTTATGCAGACACTGGAATGTGAAATAACACTCCAGTGACTTAAAGAAATGGGATCAATGTAGCCCTAATAAAATATGAAGGCTTTCCAGTCCCAGATCCTATTATCTCCAGTGATACTCTAGTTGTCTGTCTTTTAAAAGTGCAGATGCAATCCAGTTAGAAAAATGTCACAGCTCTCCTGCAACAACAGCATGCTCCATACTCACAGCAATAAAGATTTTCTCCACCAGTGAACATTGTTGTCTTTGGTCCCTGGCACTGAGAAGTTTCCCCCAAAATCTCACAATCAGTTTGTTTGACAAGTGGGCTGATCTCAGCCACAACAGCAGCAAATATCTTCTTTAACTTTGGTAAGTTGCCAAAATTAAATAAATGAAATGATCCAAGAAGAGCATTAAACAACAGAGCCTGGATGCTAGTTGAGTAGCCTAGTTTGGCATCTGCGTCCAGCAGAGTGCCCACATGTGCTATTGTCAAGGGCTTATTGATGATAAATGACAGAGAGGTCATTATTTCCCTGAACCCAATTGAAAAACCTCCTCATTCTTATAAGCACAGTCATGCCTGAAAGACATTTATAGATATTTGTGACTGTCTAAAAACATGAAGGCTGCAGCTCCAAGCTTAATGGGCAGCAATGTGCTATGAAGGAAACAACAGAATTACCCAAAAACTCAAGACTTCAAAATGTAAGACAGTGAAATAAGATAAATTAAGTTCATAGAAATGTAAGATCCCAAACTAAGAGGATATTGTTTAATAGGTTCCTTTATAGCAAAATTGTCAGCTGCACAAAAACTATAAATCTAGCTAAGTTAGAGATCCATGTATCTCCTAATGAGGGATTTTTTTTTTTTTGCCTTATTTTTTCCCCATTAAATCTCATTCTATAAGTCCTTAAAAAATATAGTTATGGTGTATGTGCATACTTGGAGGAGCTGAAGGAAATGAATCACCAAATAATCATAGAACTAGAAGGCATTCTAGATTTTTACTAGTTCAATTGTATTATTTAGCTTTTCCTCCATGCTATCAGCCCAAAAAGAAGTTGGACAAAGCCACACAGCTCATCTGTGACAGTTAAGACTTGAACAGTTTTTGCCTCTGAGTCCTTTGCTCATTCTACTACTTCTCCTTGATGCTGAATAGAACTATATCACGTGCAGCTGCTCTTCAAGTAACTTTTGTTTTGCTGTAACTTTTGGTTATGTTAATCCTTAATGTGGCCAAGGTCCTAGTATTGATGTGACGAGGGAGAAAGAGGACGAAGACATGTTCCTGTTCTACATTATTGGGTTTTAGGGAAAATGGGGTGGGCAGCAAGTTAATGAATAAGAAAAAACTGCTAATGTTCAAATAAGGATACTCTATAGAATGTTAGAGATTATTGACAAGGGATCTTACAGAATCTTGAAGTTCAAAGATTATTAGTCTATTCCCTATTTCAAGACACAGAACAAAAATTTGTGAGTATAGTCAAAGAGGCTTTTAAAATCAGATCACAACTTTACTTCTAGGCTTCATTTTGAAAATCTCCCTGCCTTCCATCCAAAGACTGTATGTATATTCCTACCATATGTAATTTTTTCCTATTCTCTGTTGGTTCATCCGTTATTCTTCCTAACAGAATTCTTTGGGGTTTTTCCAATACAGCAATGTTCTCAGCTAAATATTTGCTTTCCCAGACTGCCTTCTTGCTGATGGAGGTGGCAGAGAGAGCAGGGAAGCAGAAAGGGAATGTGTGATTTCTAGCTTAAGTCATAGGTGGAGGGAGGAAGGGATCTGCAAAGCTCTATCTTTCCAGGTAAAATAAGATGGCTAGTATGGGCATTTTGTCTTTTCTCTTTCTCTTGACTGAAGTATATGTGTGATATTTGGAGCTCCAGCAGCCACTTTGCCACCATAAGGGAAAGACACACCCAATTCCCTGAACCATATCCAGCAAAGGTGTACTGTGGATTTTCTTTTTATGTGATAAGAACAAGCTTTATTTGTTTAAACTACTGTTAATGAGTTTTCTATTACTTGCAATGGGTAATATTCCTAACTGATATGTTTTCCCACAGGGCCATGCCTTTTTATATACTGACCCTTTTAAAATGTTTCCACCTTCCCTACATGAAATGTGTTATCTTATCTTTAGGAAAATGATTAACCACAGCATCTCCTGCTGAATCTTTCTTCAAATCCTCCACAAGTTATTAATTCCAAACCTTTATGTGTCCTCAAAGCTGTTTGTACTCACATTCATTAGCTATTTCTTATACGTTAATGAAAATTTTGTATATAAACTCTATGGCCTCATTCAGGTTCCATAGACTCCATAGAGGTTGTATTGGCATTAATATTGATTTCTCACTTCAGTTTCCTCACATTCATGATGCTGCAAAACAAGAAGTTCCTACAAAGACAACCCACCCACTTCCAAGTACTGTAGACATGGCTGTGGCATGTATGCAAACATGAGTCTCTCTTCCCCTGGGTTACTGCCGCTACAGCCTCAGGACTTTCCTAGTAAACTTTTCTCTCTGCCTGGCATTTGTTGAATCTAATAAGTATCTCAGCTGTCTGCTCTACCTGCCACAAAGACTCTCTCTTCCTGGGAAAATGAGGTTCTGACCTGGGTACAGAAATCTAAGGCAGCTCTGAACAGCATCTGACAACCTGTGGGTCCTTGAAGAATATTTCACGAATCAATGAGGCCAAGGAAGGCTAAATGACAATATGCAAAGCTGTTTGGCTATTTAGTAGTGGAGCTAGAACTAGAAGTTTCTTTGATTCCTAAGCCTACACTCCTTCCTCTACATGACCTTCGTGAAAAGTTGGAGCATAATAAAAGTCAAACTGTTAACACTATTACCAGGAGGTTTCATTCTTCAAGAAAATCTCTTGGGCAGCCCGGGTGGCTCCGCCTTCAGTCCAGGGTGTGATCCTGGAGACCTGGGATCGAGTCCCATGTCAGGCTCCCTGCAAGGAGCCTGCTTCTCCCTCTGCCTGTGTCTCTGCCTCTCTGTCTCTCTGTCTCTCTGTCTCTCTCTCTCTCTCTCTCTCTCTCTGTGTCTTTCATGAGTGAATAAATTTAAAAATCTTTAAAAAAAAAAAAAAAGAGGTTGCATAGAGGTGTCTCACACTGCTAGCCTGCTGTGTGCCTTGGAAGTCCATGGCTAATCCTAGAAAGCACAGTAGAAGACAGCTCTGCCTCTGTTAGAGAATTTACAACGTCCAAATAGAGTTAGCGTTCTACTTGTCATACAGGGAAAAACCAAATAAACACAGGTCGGATTAGTGCATGTGAAAAAATATCTCCCCCTCATACTCATATACACCCATGCACATACCACACGTACCTATCACCTCCTTTAGATGGATGTCTGCCAACTCAGAAGACAGAGCAAAGGGAACTAACAGAAGCAAAAAGAGAGCAATCAATACTCAAGTTGCCCCGGTAACTGGTGGAGGCGAAGCAAAGCTACTGCCAAATGATTCATATAATAACAATAGTCTTCGTGGAGAGTCCTGCAGTAGCACCATTAACCATCTGGCTTAAAAAACAGGAGAGACTAATAGTGCCAGGGCATTACATTATTTTATTTCTGCTTCATCCTATCCCCCAAACCCAGGCTTCTGACCTAAAGTGAAAAATAAATAAATAAAAGACAAAAGCTTTATAGGATGTATATTAAGGGAGACAGGATCTGTTTTTTTCTTTTTTATTATCTAAAGTTTTAAAGTGAGTTTTGTATTAGCCAGTTCAGGCTGCCAAAACCAAATGCCACAAACTGTGTGGCTTAAACAGCAGAAATCTACTTTCTTACTGTTCTGGAGGCTAGAAGCTCCAGATCAGGGTACCTGCAGATTTGGCTCCTAAAGAGAACTGTCCTCCTGGCTCTCAGATAGCTGCCTTCTTGGTGTTTCCTCATATGGCCTTCGCTCCGTGGCATGTGGGGAGAGAAAGAAAGGAGAGAGAGAGAGAGAGAGAGAGAGAGAGAGAGAGAGATCTGAGAGATCTTTCTCTTATTATAAAGCCAACAATCCCAGCAAATTGATGTAGGAATGAGTTAGGGGCAGACAGGGTTAGGCAGAGAAGGACACCTAAGCTAGTTCAAAACCTGGGAGGGCAAATTCCATTCAATCTTAAGGCCCCAAAATAATCCTCCTTGCTTTAATGCTCTGCCTTCTAAGACTGCTGGACTGCCAAGAGTCACCCCATGACTCTTCAGGGCATCCTTCCTCCTTTGTTTCTGCAGCCTGGCCCTACCCCTGCAGCTCTCTGTGGGGACCTTGGTCTTGCAGTTATCAGCGGTGGCCTCCTTGTCCACTGAAAAGTAGGAGGAAGTAGGCCTGCTCCCGGAACTACGGTGGGAGAGGCATCCTTCATGATCTCTGAACGGACTCTGGAGTCAACCTTCCTATTTTCTTGAAGCTTAACACATGTTCGCAGCCTTTCTTCAGCCCCTCCTATTTTCTCTGTTTCCTTTGGTCTCGTGTTTCTGCTGGTATAATCCCATCTCTGATCCTGCCTTCCACTGAGATAGCTGATTCAAATCATGCTTCACACTTGTAGAGGCCACTGTGGAGCCAAAGGCTAGAGCAATAGAGACCATAGTGAGGATAAAAGGCCCACTGCCACCACCCACAGCCTCGTATGGTGACCACCTCAAAATATCCATAAGCACCTATTTGACCAATGGACTACTTACAACCCAGGCACAGATACCATATAGGAAAATCCTATACGTTCCCATACCTTCTCACTTTCCCCTTACCTACAGTCCTCCACTCCCCACTGCCTTGGGGGCAGAGTCTCCCCTTTGCTCTCCTACCCACTGCTCCCTTGCAGTGTATTCAATAAACCTCTAACTCCTTTGCTCCGCCTTGGGTGAATTCTTTCACCACCCATACCACTGGCCTCCACCCCATCAGTTGCCCCACATTTGTCATCTGTACGGGGACCCTCTGCTGGCCAGGGACTGTCCCTGGATTCTTCGAAAATTTCTCAGAACTTTCCCTCAGTGGACTGACTCCTAGTGGAACTGATGACCTCGAGCTGAGGTTACTCTTCCCTGAGGAAATGAAGTCCCTGGGGAAACTAGCCAGGCTGCCCTTGCCCTAAAAGGGTGAGGGATTTCCCCTCTTTCCCTCTGGAGGCCTCCATCCTTCCCTCTCATTTCTCTTTTTGGCTCTTCAGCAGTCTAACCCTAGTGCTCTTCAGACTGCTGAAGGTGTCTGGCCAGGGAAGCTCCCCAGGGTGGTCTGAAGGTCTGAGGGACAACAGATGGAGCTGCCCATGCCTATGAGGGTGAAGGACCCCTCCCCTCACCCTCATCTCTCCCCCTCCCACTCCATCCCTCTGAGGTCTCCACTCCCACTGTGCAGCACAACTGGCACTGATGGCTTCTCTGGGGCAAATCCTCACACTTTACCAACTCGGGGGGACCATTTCCTGAGCTGACTCTCAGTCACCTTGCTTCTTTGGGACATCTCTTTCTTTCCTTTGTCCTTACAGATCCAATTGCCATCTTGATCTACTGGGAGAATATGTTCCTACAAGTCGGAGCTAAAAAAAAAAAAAAAAAAACAGTCTGAGCTCTGAGTCCTCCCCTTCCTTTTTCTGATCAGGTCCAGCCAACCGGTGTCTGGCTTTCCCTGTGGCAGAGGAGGTCCCAGCAGAGATTGCTGTTGCCATTTGCTATGACCCTCTCCTTGGTGGGACGCTCCAGTAGATTCAATCACCCCATCTAAGGTCCAGTACTTTTTCAGATCAGTGGGATGCCCTGACTGAAATTGCAAACAATGGTCAAGAGCTCCATTCCCTTTGGTGCAATGCCCCTTTGAGAATTGGCAGCTTGTCTTTCCCACAATGGGACAAACCCCCTCTATTATTTTGGATTCACTCTTGGGGTATATTCCTAAAAACTGGAATAAATTTGACCCCTAAGGGCCTGGGGAAAAATTCTCATCTTTTTATGTAATGTTTCCTGCCTCAGTACAAACTCCCAGGACAAGAGATATGACCCTTCCATGGAATACTTTCTTATAATACTCTTTCCAGCTTGATCTCTTTTCCTGAAACTCCAAAAGATCAGAGGTCTCATATCTATAAGCCTTCATGGCATTGTCCCAAAACCCTGACCTCAGAAAATATGTAGACTGTATCTTGCTTGGTTTCACAGTCCATCTGATCCCATGGACATTCTAGATGACCCCTCTTTTATTTCACCTTCTCATCTTTCTCCTCCCCCTAAAGACCCAGAGGCTCCCCTGGATCCTATTAATGCCTTATAGGTCCCTGCCATTGCTACCACCATGCTATCACCCTACCAATGCCCCCTTTCCCCATCCCATACCTGTTTGGCATTAACTACAAGTCTAAGGATGCGATTTTTATTTGCTTTAATGATCCTCTGTAAGGTAGCAAATGGGGATGTGGAAATTGATAGGGTCCACATTCCTTTTCCAATGTCTGATCTGTCTCAGATAGAAACAAAATTTGGTTCCTTTAGTCAAGATCCATACCATTTCATTAAGGAATTCAAAAGCCTCACAGTCGCCTTTGATCTCACCTGGCAGGACATTCATATCATGTGCTGCACCCATGAGGAAAGAACTTGTGTCTGGTCTTTGACTCAGAGATGAACTGATGAGGCCCCCACCTGCATCCCTGACCATGCCCGAGGGAGTAGAGACAGGCCCGAATACCAACCCTAGATGGAATTATCAGGCAGGAGATCCTGACAGGATTAATCGGCACTACATGATAATTTGCCTAATTGAGGGCATGGAAAAAGCAGTCATAAAACCTGTAAATTATACAAAGCTTAAAGAAATAATCCAAAGCTCAAATGAAAATCCTGCTTTATTTCATTCTCACTTAATGGAGGCCGTGAGAAAGTATACCCTCCTAGATCCTGAAGACCCACAGGGCACAGCAATATTAGCAATGCATTTCATCAGCTAGGCCTCCCCTGATATCACACAAAATCCTCAAAAGCTTGATCAGGGACCTCAGACCCCCTTCCTCACATTTCTGGATATGGCCTTTATGGTCTTCAGTAACCCAGAGGTAGCCTCTAGTGCTGAAAGGAGAGGCAAGCCCAATAGATGGCTGCAGTTACCACTAGTTCCCTGCCCTTCTCTGGTCCGTGCAGGGGCAAAAGCAATCACAGGTACAAGCCTCTCAGTCTCCCCAGGCCTCAGGAGCTCTCCCTGCTCTCCAAGGGTACATCTGGCCTAGACATGTCAGGTCCTTGTCTCTTCTGCAAACAACCAAGGCATTGGAGAAGGGATTATCCCTTCCCACGTACAGGAGCGTCCTCAGGCCCCAAAACTCCAAGTATAGGCCGTCCCAGGAAATCAACAGCCTTAAGCCAAGACTATCCCAGGCAACTGGTAGCTGCCTTGATTTCTGTACCTCAATTATAAAGAACCCAATGGAGCAGGAGAGGACGATTCCCTCTCCTTTGACCGACAGGGCCTAGGGGCTATGCAGGCTCCCATGTTCTCCATCTTTGTGGCAGAGCCTCAGGTAACTGGATGTGGCCCAACACAAAATTGAATTTCTAGTAGACTCAGAAGCCACTGATTCTGCCCTTATCGAATATGCAGCCATCATTTCCAGTCCTTAATTCTCATCACCTGCATAGACAGGTATCCAAAGAGGGGATGTTTCACTTCCCCCCACTAATTTGTTCTTTGGGTAACAATACCTTTACCCACTTCTTTCTTGTTTTACCTGAAGATTGCCCCAC
Source organism: Canis lupus baileyi (assembly GCF_048164855.1). Classification (NCBI taxonomy): domain Eukaryota; kingdom Metazoa; phylum Chordata; class Mammalia; order Carnivora; family Canidae; genus Canis; species Canis lupus. The sequence continues at coordinate 13,430,220 of NC_132867.1, forward strand.
TCCATTACTCGGAAGGGACATAATGACAAAAGTACAAGCTAACCTTTGCCTTTCTGAGATTGACTGCCCACTGCTGGAATTCTTGTCCTCTGAGGCTTCTGCCCCTTCAAACATCAAGGTCTCCATGTTCCAACAGGTGCCCCCTCAGATATAGCACACCTCCATTCCAGGATGCTCTCTATTAGCAGCCCCCTTATGGATACAACTTAAAGTTCCTCATTTCTTCCCCCAGAAAAGCCCAGTTCCCCTTGTGTCCGGAGGCCAGATTGGGGCTACAGCCATTCATATGAAAATTCTTAGCAACAGGACTTCTGTGCTCCTGCAGTTCACCTTGTAATACCCCCATCATGGCAGTAAAATAGTCCAACGGCTCATACAGAATGGTATAGGACCTCAGAGCTGTCGGTGAGGCTGTTATCCCTATTCACCCAATTGTTCCTAACCCTCATCCCCTCCTAGGACGGATCCCCCGGGGGCCACTTGTTGGTACACTGTGTCAGATCTAAAAGATGCTTTTTTCTGCATTCCAGTATTACTGGACTCCCAGTTCCTCTTTGCCTTTGAGTGGCAGGACCTCTCTGCTCAGGTTACCCATCAGTTAGCATGAACTGTCCTCCCTCAGGGCTTTAGCAACAGTCCACATTTATTTGGACAGGTCCTAGCCAAAGATCTGTCCACCCTTCAACTCCCCAGAGATGGTGCCTTTCTGCAATAGGTTGATGATTTACTTATCTGCAGCCCCAATGAGAACACCTCCAAACACAAACACTATCCTAGTGCTTTGGAGTTTGGCTTCCTGGAGTTATAAGGTCTCTCCTTCAAAGGCCCAAATTTCCTTTCAGAAGGTTCAATTCCTAGGATTAATAGGACTAAGAACCTGGGACTAAGAACCTTTCTGACCACTGTAAGGGTCTCATTTTAAATATGAAAATTCCCTCTGCAAAATAGCAGCTATGTTCCTTTTTGGATATGACTGGGTTCTGTTGAATATGGATACCCCAATTTGGATTAATACCAACATTCTTTATAAGACCCCTTTATAAGGGGACCTGAAGGGATCTGAGAAGGAGATTTTGGAGTGGAACTCTAATACAAGCTTTTGGGGCCCTCAAACAGGCACTCACAGTGACCTCAGCTTAGCCCTGCCAAAACTCCAGAACATCTTCTTATATGTATATGAAAGGAGGAGAATTGACCTTGGAGTCTTGATCCAAATGCTGGGAATTTCTCCATGACTAAACACATACCTACCGAAGAATCTAGATCCAGGAATGGCCTCCCTGTCTCCAAACACTGGTGTCTGTGGCCCTACTGATAGGAGAAGCCTCTAAGTTAACCTTGGGATGAGGCATAACCATAGTACCCCATCAGGTATTGGACACCCTAAATTCTAGGGCATTTCATTGGATCTCTAATAGCAGAATTACAAAATACTAACGCCTTTTATTAGAAATCCCAGAACTAAATAATAGGCCGTGTCAGCCCCTAAATCCTGCTATCTTACTGCCACATCTCAAAACAAATGCCCCTTTGGAATCTTCTTGCCTAGAAACTATAGATTTGACTTGCAGTGCCAGCCCAGATCTTCAGGATATGTCTCTAGGCAACCTGGAAGCTGTGTGGTTCATGGATGGCACCAGCTTCATAGTAGGACTACGGGTCCCTGGCTATGCTATTGTTAGCTTAACTGAAGTTATTGAGCCAAGACCTCTGCCAGGTGCCACTACCTCAGCACAAAAGGCAGAACGGATTGTTCTTACTCAAACCCTCCAATTGGGCACAAAAATGAAACTAAACGTATACGCTGATTCAGCTTCTGCCTTCCATGCAGTCCGCGCCCATGCTGCTATTTGGAGAGAGAGGAGCCTCCTTACAACCCAAAATACCCCAATTAAACATGCCTCTGAAATTTTGGCCCTGCTAGAGGCAGTTATGCTTCCTGCCCAAATAGCTATTATTCATTGCAAAGCGCATCAAAAGGATAATGACTCAGTCTCTGTTGGAAACAACAGAACTGACAGACAAGCCCAGGCTGCTCCTTCAAGCCACTTTGCTTCCCAGTCTAAATCCCTTTTCCCTATGATATATTCAGGAAGGAACCCAATGGGCATTTAAAAAGGGCTTTCCCATACTCCAGAAAGTTGGCTGCAAAGCCCACATAATAAACTGTTACTCCTTGGAATGTTACAATGGAAATTTCTTAATGACTTTCATCAGGCAACCCAAGACATTCCCCAAACCCTGAGGGCTACCCCTCAGGTGTGATCCTCCTGTTGTCCCATCAAACCTGAGGGGCCCCATAAACCTCCCTCACTTCTTCAACCTATCTAGAGATGAGGGACTCTACCAGAGGAGGATTGGGAGATAGATTTTAAGCGCACACCTCACTGCAAAGGATTCAAGTATCTATTGGTCTTTGTAGACACCTTTATGGGATGGATTAGAGCCCTTTCCATTAAATCAGAGAGAGCTTCAGAGGCCACTCCCCTCCTTGATCACATCCTTTTTCTGTTTGGGGCTTCTCATTCTTTACAATGGCCCACTTTTTGTTTCTCAAATAACACAGGGAGTTAGCAAATTCCTCTAGAGAAAATACCATCTGCATGCAGCATGGCATCCGCAGTCCTCCTGCAAGGTTAGAGAGGACCAACCAAACCATAAAAAGGCTCCTCACTAAACTTATGCATGAAAGTCAACAGTTTTGGCTGGTATTCCTTCCCCTTGCATTATTAAGGTCACATATCACCCCCAAATCTACAACCCATCTCAGTCCATTCAAGGTTATTTATGGGAGACCCTTCCTCCAGACAGATCTTTTATTAGACCCTGAAAGTGACACTCTCACACAGTATGTTATATCCCTAGGGCAAACCGTCCCCCATGAATGACCACCAAAACCAGTACATTTGAAAACCTGACCCTTCTTTCTCAGGTAACATACATCCAAAACTTACATCTGGGGATTGGGTACACCTTAACACTCTGTCAGGACAAAAATCACTTGAACCTGTCTGGACTGCACCCTATCAAGTTCTCCTGACCACTCCAACAGCAGTAAAACTTCATGGCTTCTTTCTGTGGATCCATCTTTCTAGAATCGAGACTACTTAGGCCCCAGGCGAGGAGCCCTCCGCCAAGTACAGCTGTGAGCCATTGGCTATCTATACATGTTATTCCAATGAGACTCAGGTAATATACACCCAGAAGTCTAGAAGCTCATGAATTTGGCCAATCCCCATTCTCTTGTATTCAATCATTCTATATCATCTTAGAAAAACTCCCTAAATACTATCTTCCCCAAATTCTCATGATTTCTCCTTCTCAATTCCAAGACTTCATTCCCGACCTTTTCCTTCAGGCTGACCTCTCTGAATTTACTTGTTGAGAAATCCCTACTTACCTGAAGCTGTCCCTGCCCTTGGTGTTTCCTGCTCTCACAATACAAGCATCACCCCTTTCTGGGTTAATCTTTGTCTTTCCCGTTACCTTCTTTTGGTGTGTATCAAATCCTACATAAGGATTTCCATGCTCACATAATTGGCTCTAAACCTGAATAGCAAAAAGACCTGTCCGCTGTGAAATATGACCCCTGTTCTGCCCTTCTTATATTGTTTCCTGTCACTTTCCACTGGTAGTATGGAAGCACAATACCTCCTCCAAACAGCCAATTCAGCCTATTCCTCCAATTGTTGGCTATGCTTAGATGCCTCCAGGGGGGGAACTGGATCCACTTATGTGACTGCTCCTAAAGAAGGGACTCTGAGTACTTGCTTGGGCAGCATGTCTACTAAAATTGGAATGATACGGAGAAGGTTAGCCTGGCCCCTGTGCAAGGATGACACACAAATTCATGAAGTGTTCCATATTTTTTTTTAAGATTTTATTTATTTATTCATGAGAGACACAGAGAGAGGCAGAGACACAGGCAGAGGGAGAAGAAGGCTCCATGCAGGGGAGCCTGATGTGGGACTCGATCCCGGGACTCCAGGATCACGCCCTGGGCCGAAGGTAGACACTAAGCCACTGAGCCACCTGGGCTGCCCAAGTGTTCCATATTTGAAAAAAAAAAAAAAAAAAAAAAGAGAGAGAGAGAGAAAAGGAAAAAAAAAGAAAGGATATTAATAAATCCTACTTGGTAACCGAAGTTCCCAAAGCTAATATGCCCCTGACAGCCTTAGGTTTTCTACAGCAGTGTCAAACAGATTTCACACCTTGCATGCCACGGATCCACTCATCTTGGGACCCCGCTTCTCAGCCATTAAGCTACCCTTACAAGCACCCATTTGCCTTATGGCCACAAGACCACAGGGAATAACAGTTAGATTCTCTAGTGCCCCCAGCCTATTCTCCTTCAATGTCTTTGGATGCAAGGAATATCACAGTTCTGCCTTGGGTGAATTCTTTCATTGCCTGCCCCACAGGCCTCCACCCAACTGGGTCTTCCCTTGACATTCTAACTAATCTCTTTACCAAATGGTTGTTCAGTCATACCCTTAGTGTTCTTTTTGGAATAAGCTTTCTCATTTTCTGCAAAATAAACAGGCTGAGAATTTTCCAAATTTTCAAGTTCTGATTGCTTTTTGTTCAATAATCCCTTCTTTATTTCATCTCTCTTCTTTTGCATTTTACTGTAAGCAGTCAGGATGAACCAAACCATTTCTTCAATACTTTGCTTGGAAATCTCCTCAGCTAAATATCTAATTTCATTGCTGCTAAGTTCTACTTTCCACGAAGCACTTGGACATGCACACAGTTCCACCAAATTCTTTGTCATTTCCTAACAATGATTGCCTTTCTTCCTGTTTCTGTTAACCTACATCTTCCCATCTAAGATCTTACCAGAATGGTCTTGACATCCATATTTTGTCCAATATTCTTTTCATGATTATTTATATATTCTCTAAGAAGATGGAAACTTTCTCTCAAGCTCTCCTCTGCTTTTTTGAGCCCCCAATCAAAATTATCTTTAGCATCCATATTTTTATCAATAGTCCCTTCTCCCTAACCTTGAGTTTTTCTAGCATGTACCTCAAAACTCTTCCAGCCTCTACCATTACCCCTTTCCAAAGGCATTTCCTTATTTGTAGGTATTTGTTACAGTAGCATTCCACTTCTCAGTCCCAAAGTCTATATTAGTCAACTTGGGCTATTATAACAAATACCAGAGATGGGGTGGCTTAAATGAAAGAAATTTATTTCTAACAACTCTGGAGGCTGAAGTCTCAGACTAAAGTTCAGCAAGATTGGTTTCTGGAGAGAGATCCCTCCTTGGCTTGCAAATAGCCTCCTTCATGCTCTTTCCTCACAGGACCTTTCCTCTGTGGCATGCATGCCTCTTTTCTACTTTTCTACTCTTCTTTTAAGACTACCAACTCTACTGGATTAGGGCTCTATCCTTGCCACCTCATTTAACTTCAATTACCTCTTGGAGGCTCTATCTCTAAATACAGTCACATTGGAAGTTAGTGCTTCAACATGTGATTGGGGAGGAAGGGGACACAGTTCAGTTCCTAGCAGGACTATATATAGCATACAACTTTTTCTAAAATACAACTTGATGAAAAGGAAACAAATATTTCTGCGGTTCAATATATGGACACGAATGGACATGAATAGATAGCATGATTTCCTTTTACTATAATAAATTATCCCAGGTGGTAACCAATTATTCTAGCTAGTTAGGGTATTTTAATTAGGTACCATTATTAGCCACAATGAGGTGTAAACCTATAGTTCAACTGGTAGCTATAATAATTCTTCTCCTAACTATAAAAGAAGTATGATGCAAATTTCTTTACAGAAATGAGAAAAATATAAACTAGGTAATGTAATTGAGATTTACTTTGAAATTATGGGTAATTACTTAGAGTTTAGAGATAATTAAACCTAAAAACATGTGCCCTCTTACCTCTAGGATTATCCTTCTAGACTGATTATACACTTTTGTTCTTCCATAGAGAAGGCAGCTGAGTTGGTTACATTATTCTCTGACTTATATATATTATAATTCTCTCTGCAGACTAATGACAAGTTTTGTGATTGAGTTCGCAGAAAAAATGAATTTAAACATGTCAAGTGCAAGGATTAATATATCTACTGGAACAGAATCCATGTTGTATTTTTCTCCACATGTAATATGTAGCAATAGTTTTCTTCAACAAGTGTGCCTACATTTATAATGTGCCTCCAGATGTATTTCAGTGAGGAACAAAACTGCTTCACATATCCACATGGACTTTACATTGGACTCTACATTGTTCTCTAACTAAATCTCAAGCCATATTCATTCTTGTGCTCTCTGATACTGGCATTATCAAATTGGGCCCAAATGGGAACAGCATGGCATTTCTTAAAACAATTCACTGAGGGCTCAAGGAAGGAACTATTTACAAATATGTGAGTAATATAGATTGAAACCAAAAAGTGCTACCACCCTTAGGACCGAAGGGATTGTAGGATAGAAGTGGTTATGGAAACTGAGAAGAAAGATCCCTTTGGAGAAGACTTGAATGCCATTAGTGGAAGGGAATTACCTAAAGCATTATCTGAGACAACCCTATGGAGAGGGCCAGGGAAATAAATATCCTGCCATCTTTATACTCCCCTCAGCTTTATTAACAAAGCAAAATAAAACAACAGCATAAGTTTAGAGCTCTCCAGTGCCTGAAAGTCAAGGGAATCCACTTTTATAGCTTATACAGGTTAGCTTCCTGGGACAGAAAATTGGAAGGTAAAGAGTATTTTGGAGGGACAATAGCAATACCTAGCAAATGGGGCATCATTATGTTGTATTTGTGATTATCTCTCCTCATTAAGGGTGTTAGCATATGTTAGCATACCATTCCTTCTCTGTAAGCAAGCCTTCTCTTCTATTTACTTTGCTTATTCCTACTTATTCTCTGTATATCAGTTTAGAAAGTCATTTCTTTAGTTAAACCATCTTCAGCTCTTTATTAGCAAGGACATGTCAGGTGATGTTGTGATAATAATCATACTAAAATCCCAATGGTTTAATACAATAATGGTTTATATCTTACCAACAAAGCCAACTTCATGGGCCTGCAGTGTAGGCAGTCATACAGGGCCCCATACTCAAGAAGGGCCAGTGTTTGGTTTAACTGCTGTAATCATCTTGCTATTTTTAATAAGTTTTTTTTATTGTGGTAAAATATATATAACATGAATTTTGCCCTTTTTAAATGTACAATTCAATGGTATTTATCTAGTACAGTCACATTTGCATTGGGCAAATTGTGTAGCCAATCCTGTTCACTAATGGCACATTCCCATTATGAGAATCTGTTCTGACTCCTCAGAGTCATCCAGGCCTATGGGATCTCCAGAATCTTATAACTTCAGCCTCAGAAACATATGCTTCTTCCATTGCATTAGCAGGAGAAGAATCCTCCAAGAGTCAGCACACCTGCTCTTCCACTCTGCCTTAGGAAGACATGTAGTTGGAAAAGGAAAAGGAAAAGGAAGAGTTTGTTTGTTTTTTTTAAAATATTTTATTTATTTATTTGAGAGAGAGAGAGGAAAAAAAAAAAACAGTCGAGGGGGAAGGGACAGAGGGAGAGGGAGAAGGAGGCTCTTTGCTGAGTGGGAGTCCAATGCAATATGGGGCTGGATCTCAGGACCCTGAGATCATGACCTGAGCTGGGGGCAGACACTTAACTGACTGAGCCACCTAGGCACCCCAACAAGAAGAGTATTTTAATAATCTTTCAGATATCAATGAATAATCTTTTTTTTGATAATATATAACTTGATAAGTGGAATTTTCTAAAATCAAGTTGCAATGTAAAATTTGAAACCATATCAGTGAACTTTTAAAACTCGGTTACATTTGAGGCACTTGGGTGGCTCAGTGGTTGAGCATCTGCTTTGGCTCAGGTCATGATCCTTGTATCCTGGGATCAAGTCCCACATCAGGCTTCCCACAGGGAGCCTGCTTCTCTCTCTGCCTATGTCTCTACTTCTCTCTGTGTGTCTCTCATGAAAAGATAAACAACAACAAAAAAAATCTTAAAAAAACAAACCTCTGTTACATTTAAATCCATTAATCTATCATACAGTTTGAATAGATCCTTTGTCTATGTAAGATTTTAAGTAACATGCTTTGGCCATTTGGAAAATATTGACTCCTTGAGTTATGCAGATCTTGCAGCTATTGGCTCATTTTGTTACATAATATCAAATATCATTTTCAGTAGTACTAGAAAAGCCTTAAGTGTTAGGAAGTTATTAAGTTTACGGTGGTCTATGCGAATTTTCAAAAATTATAATTTTTGCCTGAAAACTCAAATGTCATCATTAATAATACTCATTTTCTTGAAGTGTTAGACTCACTTCTTTAATTTTTATTTTTTATTTTTTATTTTTACTTCTTTAATTTTTAAAAAAAAGAAGTCTGTTGAGTGTTCAAATAGTACTTATTTTAAATAAACATGTTCCATTTTAAAAGCACATGTTTTATCTTGGGATTCCCATTCATATGTTGGTGTGAAGCAGAAGTGCTTTATGGGCACTTCCCATCCACTTCATCACACATAATATTAAAAAGACATGTACTCAGGGGTTGAGATTTAAGAAACCAATACTTTTTACTGTTCCATTGAATATTCTTTTTTTTTTTTAAGGGAACTGTGTGATGGCAAATATCATGGACTCAATTCTGTCCCCACCCATCCCCTACCACCCAAAATGCAAAGTGTTGAATTCCCAACCAGCACTACCTCCAAATGTGACTGTATTTGGAGACAAGGTCTTTAAAAAGGTAATTAAGTTAAAATGAGGACATTATGGTGGGCCTTTATCCAATATGACTTCTGTTCTTATAAAAGAAGGGTATTAGGATACAGAGGGAGGACCATGTAAAGACATAAGGAGTCAGCTTTCCATAAGCCATGGAAATTAACTCTGCCAATATTTTGACCTTGGACTTCCAGTCCTGAGAACTAGGAGGAAATGAATTTGTTTTTAAGTGATCTAGTCTGGGATACTTTGCTATGGTAGTCCTAACAACTAATACAGTGGGTACAGTGAGGATTACAATGACTCCTATGGTTTGGTGCTACTAACTTGATTTGCATTACAGGAGTAACAGTTTGACCCAGCTCTACTTAGGCACCATCATTGTAAAGATAGATTTGGTGAAAAAGACAAGTAATATTTTAGTATTATAATAAAAATAGTGTTGACCTCACAATCTCTCTGAAAATGTCTCAAGGACACCCAGGGCACTGGAAAGATACTTTGAGAACCACTAGGTTATCCACATTAAACACTTTACTACTATTATTATTCGCATCTGTTCCACCTGGGAGCCCACTAACTCTATCTTTTCTAAAATGTCTGATGATTTATATACATCTGGAAAGATCATAAGATACCTATTTCTGCAGGAATTTTTCAAGAATCTGTATAAAACATGATTGCTTGAAAATAATTAACATCACAGATAAGTCTCCTATATGACAATATCTCTAAATGAAAAAAAAAATGTTTTGAACACAGCTTTAAAATTCTGTGCCATTTTCCCCCCTTTATTTAATGAAAAAGAGTGGGTAGGATTGGGGCAAAATTATTCCACAACTAATTACATTTATTTTGTTGCCAACTCATTCATTGAGACTATTCTGAAACTATTTATACATTGAGAGCTTGTTAAATTTTTTTATTTTGTATTTGTGTATTTTTAAAGCATTTTCTTTCTTTCTTTTTTTTTTTTAAAGCATTTTCTTTGGGGCATATTCTGTTTCTTGCATCCCAAAGCATTATCTTTACATGGATTATTCTAATGCTTTTAATAAAAATTCTATTTTTCTTATAATTTACTCCTTTTTTTAAAAAAAGATTTTATTTATTTATTTGACAGAGAAATGGAGCCAGAGAACACAAGCAGGGGTGGGGGACAAGGAGTGCTGCAGAGCGGGAGGGCAAAGCAGACTCCCAGCTGAGCAGGGAGCCTGATGTGGGGTTCAATCCCAGGATCCTGGGATCATGACCTGAGCTGAAGGCAAACACCTAACCAACTAAGTCACCCAGGCACTCCTTACCCCTTGTTTATAATATGAACCTTAACAATATGGATAGACAATTAGGAAAAAAAATACATACTCTTATTATCATAAACAAGAAAACCAGAATTGAAATGTTAAGAAACCTGTTGCCTAGATTTCCCTGATAATTGCCACTGAGCAGTCATTGTACCAAGGAAACCACCCATTCATCAACACCTATATGGAGAAACATAGTTTCACTCATTTAATTGCTAGGTGTCTTGTTTCCTAAGAGTAGTAGATGGAGTGATGTCTGCTGGGCTCAACTAATGTAGTGCATATTCCATAGCATAGCTGAGTCACTTTAGAGAGCAGTTCTTTTCTGGAAGCACGTGCATGAATCATTTTTAGCTCTAGGACAATTTCTTCCATATAATGCAAAACCCAGCCATTTGCTAAATGCTTAAGATGATGCAAGGATCATCTCACAGGAAAATATTGACTCTATTTGCTCCCTAAGTATATGTTGCTTAAGTGGATTGACCTCTCTAGGTAAAAAATATCCGTCTACTGCCTACAGTTTAACACCACCAATAAAATTGCCTTGAATAAGGTAATATTTACTGTGACTTCAATCCTCAGCTTTTAGAAAGGGTTTATATTAAAAAATGATCTCTTTGAAAAAGAATCCTTTGACTTTTGCAAAGCTGCAGCTGAAGATAGTGCTACTGGCCTACTTACCATGTATACAAAAAATCTCCTGCAAAATGTTTGCTTGCTTGAAATTTTAGCAGAAGAAATCTGTTTGTCTCTTCAGAGGAATTTCATGCTATTTACTTTGACATAAATAGGTAAAATGATGCGATATGATGTTTTGCTTCTGTTAGGTGGGTTTAAAGTCCAAACTTACTGTTCAAGAACCCTGTTAGCTTCTAAACACATTTCTGTTGCCTTCTATTCTGTTTCCACTACTAATTAGCTTATTTTGCAAAATGTTTAGACTTTAAGCTCTTAGAATATTTAGTCAAATGGAATGAATGCTTTTACAAGAAAAGTCACAATGCCATTCAACTTAATGTGGTAAAAATAATTCAGTGGGTGCCAGGATATTCAAATCAATTCAATATTTAGGCAGCCCTTCAATTCAGTGTTGTGTCAGAAACTGGCAGTTGCAAAAGGAGTATAAGACATGGTGTTTTAGTGTCGTACATTTTTAAATATTTCACAATTGTTATTTAGAAACCCTGTCTCAAGTCTCAAATGGTTGGGAAAATAAATATACATGTCTTCATGGGGAAAAAAATCATCTCTAATAGCACTAAATTCAAACATAGAAAAATTGAAATCCCTGATGACAAGCTATAACTAGGGAAAGATATCAAAGTGTGGAGCAGGTATAGTTTATGCCTGGGGAGCTAATCTAGCAAACTCAAGTTCAAGAGTACGTTGAATATTGCCCCTAAGTCTTACAGCAAGTTTATTTTGTCAGCATGTAGTTTTGCATGATGTTTCTACGTGTATGTTTATGAATGTGTGTGGGTATTACAAAATTAAAGTTCTTGTGTGTTTTAAAACTATGGAGTTATTTTAGAAGAGACATTTGCAGGGAATGGATGATTAATTATATTTTACCATTTCATAATTATCCATACTTAGTCTTATGCTCTAATTATTTTTCATGTTTCTAAGCTTTTCTGTAGTTGGTCTTTAAGAAGAGATAATCAACAACTCATTAGGATCCTGGGAGAAGGCAGAATGGGAGGGAGGAAAGAGAGGAAGACCAAGATTTGCTTTCAAATCCATTTTTCCCTACTAACTTTTATTGCACATTATTATCCTTGTTTTCATTCATGTATTCTTTGCAGGATATAGTTTTATTTGTTTGTGCTTCTTTTGTGGTTGTCCTCAGGCAGATTATTGTTGCAAAATTTATCAGCATTGTGTATTGTTCTTAATTTCCCCTAATGAAGTTCCTATTTGAGCCCTGGGGTCTGGTTTGGCTCTGCTGCATTCAATTGCACATGTGTGGAAAGTCGCTCTGCCCCACTTGGGGTTGTATTGTATTAATCATAATTGGTCTCATTCTGCTTGTGTCTGGTATTTCCTGTTATTGTTTCCATGAAACTATACACTTTCTAAGTGGGAATATTTCACACTCTATTGTAATTATGATATTTATTTAGCTTGTAGATTTCGGCTTATATATAGCATTCTTTATTGGGAAACTTACCACATGCCCGGCTAGTTTGGATACATAAAATTTGGAGATAGAATTGAATTTTCCCATTTACAAAAGCATAAGTCTCCTATGAGGGTGAGATGGGTACCTCCCCAGAGTGAAGAAGGAAGCTTGTCAAGTTGGCATAGAAGACTATTTGTGTTCCTTCAGGTCTTCACTAAGCCTAGGCATTCTTACTCTACCCCTTTTCATTCTAGTCACTTTGTTCTATTGTTATTTTCCAAACATTCTGTACCATTGACTATTGCACTTGCCATTTATTATTCTATATTTACTATGCTATAGCATCTCAAGTCCCCATGCTTTTGCATAGGGAAAGCAATCCCTCACATTTATCTTCTTTGTCTGGGAGGAATAGAGACTGTTTGAGGCATTCTTCATTCTGGAATGCCTATCTTAACTCTTAGAGTCTGAATTAGGCACCCACCTTCCATACGTCATAGTAACATGCTGCATGTATTTAGCATATCTTGGATTCCACTAGATTGGAAATGTTGGCTCAGTTCACTGGTTCTTTGATCAGATTGCAGTTTCCTGTGGACTAGAGTCTGTATCATGTGTACTTCCCCTCCTCCAGGATGTCTTCTACCAATCCTTTCCTTGACTCAACACTTTGTATCACTGAAATCTGCCCACACCAAAACTCTGTGCTCCCTCCTACCTGTCAACTCCTGAAATTGATTTCTGAAACACTCACAATCATACATGATTTGCTTCACTTTCTACTTTTTTTTTTCTTTAAAGATTTCATTTGTTTGACAGAGAAAACAAGAGCACACAGTAGGCTGAAGCAGAGGGAGAAGCAGGCTTCCAGCTGAGCAAGAAGCCCAATGTGGGACTCATCCCACTACTTCATGATCATGACCCTAGCTGAAGGCAGACACTGAACTGACTGAGCCACCCAGGTGCCCCCACTTTCTATTTCTAATACAGTTCACTCTATGCTTTATATTGCCTCCAAATAGTTCATAATGAGATTGTACGATTTATTGCTGCCAGGCCTTGCTATATTGTGCCAAGCAAAATCCTGTGTATACAATATTTATTTATTAATTTAAAAATATTTGGTTATTTGAAGAACAAAATATCCATTCATTCATATATACATATGAACATATTATATGTATGTGATGTACATAATACATATTTGTATATGTGTACAGGAGTATATGTCTACATATAAATATATATAAAATGAGCATGCATACACATATATGCAAATATAAGTGCATATATATACACATAAATGTACATTATATGAATACATACATATAAGTACATATATAATATGTCTAGAGAAATAGAAATTATTGGAAGCATTATTCTGTCTGGAATGTCTGTCTTGACCCTGATAATCATTCTTAGTGTCTCTTTTCCATAGTCTATGAATCTATTCATCATACCTTAGATTCTATTGATTTGAAATTATTTATATATGTATACGGATATATGTATGTGTGCATGTGCATATGTGTATATGTATACGTGTCTACATGCATGGATATGTGAATTTCCTACAGATAGTAGGAATCTTTTTAGCTATGTATTTTAAGCATTATGATTCTTTTTATTTGGCTTGTTATTAGAACAGATTCAAAATATCTTTCCACTTCAGATTCATTGATGAAAACAGATCTTATAATCATTATATATTTTAACCTTTTAAATAATAACTATTTAAATGATTTTAGTAAGAATTATATGGTATTAAATATTTAGCACACATAGCTCTTTAAATTTATCATCATATGTATATGGGTGTTTGTGTTATACATTTTAGGTATAGTGTAGAATACCTTAAATGCCAGGAAAACATTCAGAAAAAATTAATATCATCAACATTAATGAAAACAAGGCTTAATCCTTAATAGATAATTACTTGCACAAGAAATGCTTGCACATTTATTGAAATTTTTTAATCCTTCTTCTTAAGCTGAATGCTACTCTCCATTTATGTCTTTTTTGAAAGGCTGCTTCCATTTGTCTATTCCATCCTTTTTATTAGAATAATCATTACCATAGGCAATTATTCTCAAATCACCTATGTTGGGACATTTTAATCTATTGATTGCATTCATCTACCATCTCAAAATTAATTAAGTGAATTTAAATTCTAACTCCCCCATTCCACATTAATTTCTCTTATATTCTTTTATATTCAATGCCAGTGAAAGTTCATATAATGGTAATCCTCAATTTCTCTTTTGTATTTTTATATTTATCTCTTCTATGTACACTGATTTTCATCATTACTAATTCACTGCATTTTGCCTTCCACCAAGACTTAGTTCTATATTCTCTTACCAAAAATCATTAAGTCTTCTCTCCCTAAATTTTGTGTGAGCTACAATTTTTTTGTTAATTTTCTTATTTTTTATTATTTTTAACAAACTTTCATTTGAAGTGGAACTTCACAGTAATCATAAAGGGGTCTCAAAAGTGAATAAATCATACTTTTGTGAGAGTTGGGAGTTGGGCAGGGGGAGACAATGAGTGTATTTACCTGCTTTAGTTTTAGTATAATGATTTGGAGACTTAATGGTATACAAAAGGATTGTGGAAAAGCTGAAGAACATAATGCAATCGTTCCTATTGCTCAAGTGGTGAGCACTGATCTCAATTAAGTACTTAAAGTCTGTCATAAGTGGGAAGGATACACGCAATTTGTCACTGAACATCTTTTCTTTGTTATTTCCACAGAATACCTGAGATTCGCACATTTCTTTCTCATGAGTTGATAGTGACTTTAAAAAACTACAGCAAGAAAAAGGCAAAACCACAGCAAGGGTCTTTTGGGGTCACAAATATAGAGCCTAGGGACAGAATGATGTTTCTCAAAGTGGGTGTCCCAAAGTACTAGTTCCATAAGATGCCTCAGGACAAAGGGTTTTATGTCATATTAAATTTGAGCAAATTTGGGGCGCCTGGGTGGCTCAGTGGTTGAGCATCTGCCTTTGGCTCAAGTCATGATCCTGGGGTTCTGGGATTAAGTCCTGCTTTGGGTTCCCAGAGGGGAGCCTGCTGCTTTTCCCTCTGCCTATGTCTCTGCCTCTCTTTCTGTGTCTCTCATGAATAAATAAAATAAAAATCTTTAAAAAAAAATTTGAGCAAATTTGAAATCTCTTTACATGTTCACCCTTTGTTTTCTTTTTTATTTCCAAAATACCCATTAAAATTCCAGACTATTTTGAGAAAGACTAGAATATGGACAATATGATATGGTGAGGGAGTATGAATGAAACTAATGCAGATTTTATTGCTTGCAAATGTATTTGGAAGCCTAGCTCATTACCTCTTTCTGCTTAGCTCAAAAACATTCATCAAAAAGATACTTTCCCAAAGATCAGGGCCATACTAAAAGAAGATACTCACCTATTTATGAAAGCAAAAGATATTTCTCTTTTAACTTCTGTATAATGCTTAGCACAATATTTCAGTACTTGCTTGAAAAACGAATGAATAAATAAATAACCAAAACAAAAAACAAACCATTTGTCAGAAACAAATTATTCAGAAATGTTGTCTAAAGAAACACTGTGTAAAAATTGTCCAAAAAAAGTTGTCTACTACATAGAAGCTGAATACATCAAAGCATTTAATAGGCAAATGGTGCTACGTTGTAATGTTCTGAGGGCAGTTACAGTGACCTGAAAATTCCCTATCATGGACATTGACCTGCACCCAAGGTCACTGTCTCTGAATCACAAACACAAGTGCCTTCCCCCGTCTAACTGCCAAGAGGACTGAATATATGTCTTGTAGCTTGACTGCTGCCAGGGCTAGAAGATACAAAGGCAGATCACATATAGCCTTATAATTGTCCTGTATCTGTCTCTAGGGTTCTTGACAGCTTTGCAACCATCTCTTATACCAAATTCCTTCTCTGGACCTGAAGCAAACTCTCTCTGAGGTTGAAAACTAAAACTAAGACTCCACTAAATTCATCGAGATGAAAGAGCCCTTGAGAACTTTTTGAGACAGCATGCTATATTCCCGTCCTAGTAAGTTTTCCTACCTGGCTTTTCTTGTAAATTCTTGCAACTGGCTTTGCTAGTTACTGAAGTTTTATTTCAGATCTGTGTTATGAAGTGAAATTTAGCATGAACTTGGCCAATCTTCTCTTTGGAAATTATAAAATGCACTTTCACATGAGGGCATTAAATGTTATATCTTGTTAAAATGCTTTCCTGCAACACTGATAGATCTTTTATAGAGCTAATATGTAATAATCAAGAGAGCATAGTGTATTATTTTATAAATCTTTCCAATAATTTTGCACTTTTTCATTTGTAGGTGTTTCGTTAATGAACCCAAATTCTATAAAACAATGATTGTTTTATAATTCCTCTACTATTTACCATATTGGTAACTGATATGTTTGTCTTTAATCACACATATTATGCCATTCTACTACATTAATACATTATTTGTAATTCTTCTAATAGCATTTTATTTTCCTATTAATATAAATTAAATGAAACTCTTAAGTTTATTATCGACTTACATTGTGCTTTAAAAATCTTTTTAAATATATTCTTTCAGAGCTCAGTAGTTTTATTTCATTTTTACTATTACTATATTATCTTAAAGAATACAAGAACTTCTTTTATTTTTAGCAATAATTTGATCCTGTAATTGTACTTAGTGAAAAAGAATAAAATATTCATGAGGTACAATAAAATAGGGAATTCCTCTTTTCTATCCTGTCCTTAATATCACTTTTCAACATCCATCACCCTAGAAAGTTATCATTAGTTATCCTAAGGCAATTAAGAAATATATACTTTCGGGCAGCCCCGGTGGCCGGGCAGTGTAGGACCGCCTTCAGCACCGGGTGTGAACTTGGACGTCGGGGATTGAGTCCCACGTCCGGCTCCTTGCATGGAGCCTGTTTCTCTCTCTGCCTGTGTCTCTGCCTCTCTCTCTCTCTCCCTCTCTCCCTCTGTGTGTGTGTGTCTCATGAATAAATAAATAAAATCTTAAAAAAAAGAAATACACACTTTCTTCCAATTCTCATACTTATTTATACTTCCAGAATAATTTTTAAAGTAGTTTTGTAGATGCGAAGTTTGTATTCTATCTATCTGAAGGTCTTTATGTTGTGGGGAAGATCAGATATGAAAAGTAAGGCTTATAGAGTGGAATCTATAATTTCAAATGCTTTTTATATTCTTCATCAGTGTCGTTAGTATAGTGACTACTATAAGTCAATGCCAATTTCTATCTACCGCTGCCCAATCCATTATTAATTGAGAAAATAAGATTATGCATTTGGTCACAAAATATTAATGTAGAGTTGCAAAAGTGACAGAATGGTCTGTTTTTGATTTTTCCCCAGGCAAGTCTGTTTTACATAAATGGCTTTTTTACAAATTTGAAATGTGAATATATTTTATTTTTTCCCAGTGAGTACACAATACACAATTCTTTGACAATACTATTAACCAATTTTATGCCAATTTCTTTTCTGATCTAACAACATCAAATGAAACACAGTAAGATTTTGGACGCTGTTTGGTGACTTAAACAGACTAGTTAAAAAAAAGTCCATCTATAAAACAAAGTATAAAAAGTCTACCCACGGCCACAAAATCCCTTATCTTGCAACACCTTAAAGTCACAATAAATGCTTTTGAAAATCATGAGATAAGAAAAATTAGTAAATTGAATTTCAATGAAAAAAAAGTATGGGATTTCAATTGAAGTACACATTATAGAGAAGCAAAGTAAAAGTAACTTCATCTCTAAGATAATGTGGAAAGACATTGCTTTACACCAATTCTCGTCATGTAACTTTATAAATACAATGTACAGAAGCAGATGTACAAATTAGTGAATGTCATGGTTCTGCATATCTTTAATACTGACACACAATCACTTTCCAGTGGCGAAGATAAACCGCAGTTTAGAGCTCACTGATATTATTATAATTATGTTATTGATGGACAATTTACATAAATTTGTTGAATAGAAATTTGGAGGTATTCTATCCAAGATCATACAAACTTTCCACCTCAATCCCATTGAAGATAGGTTTAAATACCCAGAGCAATAAACTATGACATAGAACACCGTTTTATCTGTTTTGTTACTTAGAGCAAGTCTACTTGCAATGTTTTCACTTCCCTTTGATATGACACCTTAAATGTTGGTCTTGATTTTCCTACATGCTCCCTTGAACTGGGTTCAACTCCTGTGAAGGAATCAGTTGTTTTCAAGCCCTTGTACTACCCCACTTTAAATATGACATGGAAGAGATCTGGGAAGGGGTGGGGCTGCTCTGCCTACACACACTGAGGCATACCTGAGTTGGGGCACTGACTGGCTTTTCCCCAGTGGAGACTTTGCATGTTGAGAATGGAGCTGTGTTGTCTGGGGCTTGACTGCACAGTAGCATTGCCTGTGAGTGCAAGATAAGTTTACATTCTCTCCCATCCAGATTGCCTTCTGACAAGTTACACAGATCTTATTTAGACCTGCAGAAGAGTGAGCTCAGTGAATTTCTAATCACCTTCATTTTACAAAAGGAAAAAAAAAAAACAGTAGTTCTTACACATGTTTGTATTCTTCTAATGACATTCTGATGTACTGATTAGAAGCTTTTCACAAAAAAAGTTGACAAAAGCTTTTGATTTTTTGATAAGATTCCTGAATTCATTTGGATAGCTACAGCATTGTATCTTGCTCTGTATCTGTGTGAGAATGATACACTGGGTGCAAGATTTTACTAACTAATTTATATAAAACTCGATTTAACAGGGAATGTGGAATGCTCTTTTAGCACATTTCAAGTAACTATAAGCATTGCCAAAATCTAACCAAAACAGTTAAGTTTTATACACTGAAAATGATCAGGAAGGTATGCTGCTATGTCCTGCATTATTCCAGAAGTCACTTTCATACACATACTCTACATGGAAGTCTTGGTTTATTAGTCACACTAGGGATCAAGATCTATGTGTAATAAATGTAATGAATTAAAGCTTTAATCTAAAGTGGGTTACAGACAAGCATATAGAGGGAACACAAATGAATAAAACTTTGTTTGCTTTTAAATAGAAAGAGGCAAAATAGAGAACTACATAAATAAAAATTAAATTCCTCACATCTTGCAGTTATGAAGAGTACGTATTTGCTCTTCATAGGAACTTTTTATCTTCCCTCCAAAATCTCACCCAGAGAAATCAAACTGCATTAAAATTCAGGCACTGGTGGTAGAAAGTTGATAAAGCCTTTAATTAGTGTGTCTCCAACTATGTTTTCTCTTCTGCAAAGAAATGAACTCTATGGCACCAAGAAGGTGTTGGGGCTCATAAAGACCATTAAACTCCTCCACTCTTGCCTGTGTTGAAGCAGTCTCAGGGAACAGAAAAGATAGAAAACATGAATTATATACTATCCCTTTGCTATAATAACATGATATTGAATTGGTGACTAAGTCAATCGTGCATGGAGTATGAATTGTCATTGCCATTCAAGTGGGTCCCATATTTTATAACTGATTCTAATCATTACATTGAATATTTTTCAAAGTACCAACTACTGAACACATCATAGGAAAAACATGAGAAAGTATAACTAGAATAGAATTTACAGTTGTGTAGGCAGCACATGGAAAAATGTCAGAGGTGGAAATTTCAGGGAAGTTCTCTTCTACTTGATTGATTGACTGTACATGTACGGTGGCTGACATACATTTCAAAGTCATATTCATTTTGACCATTCATGACTGATTTTCAGGAATTTCTTGCTCTCAAAGTCGTGAAAACAAATGAGGCAGGACACTGTTATGAATGTCCACTTAATGAGGTTTGGTTTTATTTAAAAAGTATATAAACATGCATTTTTGTCCTTTTAAATTTTCTTTCCAATTTACTCACTCAAAATGGGTCAAACATATTTTAGTTGGCAGCCAATTTCTGAGAATGTACCATAAAATGTTTATTCCAATAAATCTACTTACTGTGAACTGAACATACTCTGAGCACTGCTTTTTAAGCACTTACAATTTGGTTATACATTTGGTGGCATAAACTTCACTTCTTAATCAAATAAAACACAAAATTGTCTATAGACTGCATTAATTTTCAAAAGTCATAAATTTAACTGATGCAGCTCTATCCTCTAGTGGGTACTGTACATGTATTGGAAAGATGAAACAAGATGTTGCAATAGAGTTTTTGCATTTGGAAGCAGCCCGAGTATGTCCTAATAACAAATTGCCTCTTTAACTATTTGCTAGATATTCTACAGTTCATTTTGTTTGTTTCCTTGGGGAACTTCATATTATATTCTGACTTAATGAGTTGGAGAGATTAATTATGGTAATTCAGAAAATGCTTTTTTAAAAAACTGTAATATAAACACAGCTCTTTGGAAACACCTTAATTTCCTTTTGCTTGTTATAATTCTCCGATGGGTCAATTACAATGACAGATAAAGTTGATTCTACATATAATCTTAATTTCCTTTTTTTTTTTTTAAAGCAAGTTTAGTACATCTTTGCTACCTGTTTATTGCAATGCCTATTTAGCCTTAAGACTTAAATTTCTTTCTTTGACCCCTGCTTTTTGTCAACAGTAAAAGCCACCTTTCTGCTTTTCTTTTTATTGACTCAGTCCCTGATATTCAAAGAAGACTTCGCCAACACTACTGTTCCTTGCATCTTCCTATTCCTACACCCCAACTGCAAACCATCCAACGTGATTGGTTCCAACCAGCATATCCAGCCTAGCTTACAGTACAGAGACTCCCTTCACATTCAGTCTTGTTCTTCATGTCACGAGGAGTAGAGATTTGTGCTTATCACCAAATAAAATTGCAGTGCAAAATTTAAACATAAAAGTTACACAATTAAAAGTTAATATATGGCACCACAGCCTATTAATTCACATATAGTACAACAGACCAATAAAAACAGACAATAGTATGAACAGAGCTAAAAAGAGTGAGCTTGCATAGCAATGCACAAAAGAAATTATATACAGAGGAAAATCCTTTTCTTCCTGGAGGGCGAGTTTTGTTTTCTTTCTTTTTTATATACTCCTGACAAGAAAGAGTTAAGGTGGGTGGTGTACTTAGAGAAGAACACAAGTAAAATATCTGTGGGATATGTGTGGCTGTGTGTCTTTACATTGCATTTACAGTTCTTTTAATAGTACATAAATAAAGAAATTGTTCATTGCACTGTTTAATGTCATCACTTCCATGAGTTCAGACCTGGTGGTCCTTCAGAGCAGCTTTGCATGTCTCCTCTCAGTTACTCTACAAAGAGATTGAAAAAAATCAGAAATAAGTTTGCATTGAAATTAAGTAGTCTTTTATCCAAACCAGCATAACAAAAAGCAAAGCAAACATAATAAATGAAGATAACATCATCAGATAGATTTTGTGAGTGTGTAAAGTTAGAAAATGTAGTTATGGGAAAGGAAAGAAAGAAACATTGTAAAATTTGGATGTTTAAAATCCATGTAGGGCTATCTCTGCACTTCCTGTGAGTTTATAATTACTCTAAAATAAAAATCAAAGAAAAATCCAAATAGTCATGAATCAAATTAAATATTATAAACATATCTTAATAATAATCAGATTAGTAATAGACAACAAGAATGCTAAATCTAGTCAATATAGACTTTACAGTTTGAAAGTACTTTTACTTTTCCTTATTTCATGGCATCCCCTGGTCTGTGATGTAAGTGTAATAGTAATGCAATTTTTTAGATAAGGAATTAGATTGGGAAGGTAGTTTACTTGCCCTGGGTTGAGAAGACTGGAACCCAGGGCTGTTTCTTTAGCAGTGCTTTTAACTTGAATTCAAATAAGTAGCTGAAAATATAATTCTGACATTGGATAACAGAATTGGTAAGTTTCATTAAAAAAATACAAGGAATTCAATGCTTCTTACTATGACATACTATGACATGCTATCTTTATTACCTGGTATTTTATTTTTTATAGATTAAGTTATACTATCAAGGTTGCCCTCTTTATTCAAAAAGAGATTTATTTATTGAATATGTAACTACAATCAAAGTATTTCAAGTTAAGTAAAATGAAAGATTAACTTTATGAGGTTGACTGCCTAAATTAAAAATAAATAAATACATGAGCAACTAGGGATTGAGGAATTCCTGAGGTTCTTTAAAAGGCAAAGAAAATTACAGAGTATATTTAATTAACTTAAAAATATTAAGATTAATTGCCTAAATATAGACTATTTTCATACAGTGTAAATCAGACTTGAAATAGAAGAAATATTCATTTAACGGATGGCTGTAAATAGCAATGGTCTACATTATGACTGAACCTGCTCAAAATCATAATTGATTCTTTTATTATAGCAAAGCAAGGTTTCTGCTACTATTCTGAAATTTGTTTATTGTACCAATATTATTAATGAGGTTCAGTACATGCTATCCCAAAATATGACATCTGGGCACACTGAATATCTAAAGCTGAAAGTCGGAGAAACAATAGAAGCAGGAAGGTCACTCTGATCTCCTTCCTCCCCCCTCCTTTTCTTCTCTGAAATAGGTCATAAAAATCTCACATGAAAGTTATCCTCCTTCTACCAGAGGAAGGAAGACATTCTTATTGCCAGAGACAGGAGTTATGGGGCCAAGAAATCTGTGCAAACAAACCTTGTTAAACTAACTCTTATCTTCCTAGTTACTTCTTTAACCATTGGCTACTTCTACCCAAACCCTTCTGTCTCATAAAATCTTCACAAATTTATTATTTCTTTGCCTAAAAAGATATAAAAGCTTTCTGCTCTGGTCACTTCTTTGGGTCTTACATGTCCTCCATAGACATGTAAAAATTCAATAACATTTGTAGGCTTTTCTCCTGTTAATCTGTCTTTATCAGTTTAATTTTCAGACCCAACCAGGGACCCTAAGAGGGTCAAGAAAACTTTTTCCTCTCCTACATTATTAACCCAGCATTCATTCTGAATCACCAAAACCTTTTAAATGTCCTATCCTAAAGCACTTACATAATTCACCTGTAAACTGTCCTTGACTATTTGAGCCCATATATCCTATGTCAAGAAGGTCACTGGCATTGCGTTGGTGACTTCCCCTCAACGCCTCGGCTTTCCTAGGTCCAGTGGATCCTTTAGAAGATGCTGTTCCTGATGAGCTGTGACCTCCCGGAGATGGGAAACTGGGCTTGCTGTATGGCACCAATGTTTCCTCTGCAAAAGATATACAAAGTGCTAAGCTGAACAGCAACATGGAGGCAAAACAAACAACTTTAAATATTAAGTTCAAGATGGGCTACTTTACCATTTCACACTTTAGTAAGATTAAAAATAAGAGGTTTCATAAGACTCAGATATTAAAAGAATTTCCATGTGCAGACATTTCCTATAATAGGAACTGAAACAAGATTAAATTAAAAGAAATTTTGGGATAGAAGTGCCTGGGTGGCTCAGTAGGTTAAAGGTCTGCCTTCAGCTCTGGTCATGATCCTGGGGTCCTGGAATCGAGCCCTGTGTGGGGCTCCCTGATCAGTGGGAAGTCTGCTTCTCCCTCTTCGTCTGCACCTCCCCCTGTTCATGCTCTCTCTCAGATAAATAAATAAATGAATAAATAAATAAAATCTTAAATAAATAAATTTGAGGACAAAAATACAAATGTTATGTATCATTTGCAAAATTTAAATTCATTAATAAAAGAGATCTGCATACAATGAACCAATTATTTAACCAAAGCATTTCTGAGCATCATTGCTGGAGTTCAGTAAAGCTCCGATTTAATTTTTCAATTAAGATTGGAGAAACATGGTTTTTGTTTCACTTTAAATTATAGCAACATTCTCTCAATCAATTTAGATTAAAAAAAAACTATGTATTAGTTAAAATAAGCTTCTTAAATTTTTGTTATTCCTGGGGATAGGAACACATTATTTTAGATTGTGCATTTCCTTAAAAGCAAAAGAGAAATACACAATTTCATAAATAAATAATAATCAATGAAAATGCATATTTTTATGTATCAACTCTCTGCAAATAACACGGTGTGTATTATTAAATACCTAATATTTTGAAACTTTTTTTTTCTTTTCCTTCCTTCTTTCTTCTACTTTTTCTCTACTTCCTCAGTTTTTTTCTTTCTTTCTGAGTATGGGCTATTATTACTGTGATGACTATTTCTCTCCTTAGATGGTCTTTATGAAATCTCAAGGATCATGTGATTTTTCTCTCACAGCCTGAATAATGTAAACTTCCTAAATGCTTCACTACATCTAGAAATTAGACACTTGACATATTTTGGCTCTTCAATATATTACATTTTCTAAAACCTTGAGCACCAAGTTGTGACACCATATAATTATTGAAAATGCATGGGTAGAGGACACAACTACAAAAGATTGAGTCCAAATTAAAAAATCAATGTGTAGGGGATCCCTGGGTGGCTCAGCGGTTTAGCGCCTGCCTTTGGCCCAGGGCGCAAACCTGGAGTCCCAGGATCGAGTCCCGCATCGGGCTCCCTGCATGGAGCCTGCTTCTCCCTCCTCCTGTGTCTCTGCCTCTCTCTCTCTCTCTCTCTCTATGTCTATGTCTGTCATAAATAAATAAATAAATCTTAAAAAAAAATCAATGTGTAAAGAGACTCAAATGTTGCTGTGTGAGTGTTAGTGTGCATGTTCTAATAATACTCAACGAAAATTAATCCTGATATGAGAAGAAATGTTCCAGAAAATGTATTTCTGCAATAGGCCCCAACAGCCACTACCCCTTCCAAAGAAAATCCAACCACAAATGATGAAATTTATTTTGTGACAGTGCTCAGGAAGCTTGATTTATAAACAAGAATATTTCCCAATGAAGTGTTAAAAATCAACTAAGTTTAACCAGTTGGAGAAAGTGCAGGCCCAGTTTAACCTTTTCTATCCTGAGATATTTGTGTGCATTTACACGCAATTTTGTTATTTCAATGAATTCAACGATTTGACTGAAGTGAGTTCTTCTTTCAAAAGACTAGTTACGTCAGTCAAAATGAAACTGGTTGAAAGTAGAGATTAAATTGACATTAAGATGAAATTTAGAGGTCTTAAAAGCATTTCACATAAACGTTAAATGGCAAAAAATCAAACTGTCTCCTGAACAATACAAGAGAAGCGTGGTGAGCTCTTGAGCTCAAAGACCCATATGTAAAGGTTAGGGGGAAATCCCCATGGGAATCAGCCTTAAGATGTGTGATGGTGAGCTCTGCTGAGAAATCCCAACTTTTCAGGGATTCAAGGCAAACTTTTTTTCCAGATGCTTTTAAACAACTGCCATTTCTAAAATACCTGGTAGGGGAAAAAAAAAAGGTAAAAGTCCACACTTTCTTGGGACTGTGTAGAACACACCTGGTCCAACACTTTGTTTGTGTAGGGCTTTCCGTATATCTTCTTGGCGTTCTGTGGAGTTTATCCATTCTTGGGTTTGTCGCTGCCACTCTAGGGACGTTCTAGCTGGACAATCCAATGAGCTCTTTGTGTCTTCTAAGTTGGATGCTTGTGGTGTCTCCAGAGAGCTTCCTTTTCTCTCTGTTGAGTTTTCCATGTTACCAGCATGCTGGCTCGGGCCTATTTGCTGCCTTAAACCCTGACCTGGAGGGGGATCTGGTGGTGGTGGAAGATCTAAAAATTGTGAATAATGTTTAGAATGGACTAAAATTTAATGAAAAATACAGGTTTTAATTCAAGATGAAGAAAAAAACCCTTGCCCTCCTAAAGGTCTCACTCATGCAAAAGAAATCTGGGGAAACGGGGGGCAAAGTTCAGTTATTTCTATCTAAAATGCATATTATTGATCTCTTTGCTATCTTTTGATCACAGTGTCTTTGAAATAAAATCGACTGATTTCAACTATTATATGTGGAAAGTGTTTTCAGTTGCACATTGAGGCTAATGTTCAAGGTATAAAAGGCAATTTATATTTTCTCCATATTTTATCCATTTTCAACCCTACCTCCCCAAAGTAGAATTATCATGACACAAAATGACTAGATGTTCTAGCAGCTGTGTTAATAAAAAGGCCCTGGGAAGAGTAAAAGCAGTCCTGCCAATCTCCATAGGAAATGTTGCCCTCGGGAAATTAAGAACTATATGCCGTATCATATGCAACATATGACTGCCTTTACTCATGTATGTGGTACATTTAGCAACAGTCAAAGGGTTAAGCTAACATTTATTAAACACAATTAACATTCTGCCTGACAACCAATTCTGGCTCTTCGTTTCATGAGTTAGCTAATGAGTTACAACTAATACATTATAATCTTCCAATGTATTAATTTTAATAAGTAATAACCAATGTTCACAGTACAGATAGAATATGCTTCTTGTTGCTAGACTAGACAATGCATCACAAAAATCTGAGATGTAGTAGAATCGATAACTTTGCCAAAAAGCTCTTGAAATTAAATATAAGATACGAGAAAAATCAAGAGTTTGGATGCTTAGCCAACTTTTCATTTTCCTTTCATTAGCTGTTTGCATCATGACACCATTATATTTTGATTGTGTTCAACTGTGATCTTAGTCACTTCTTTCATCTTTAAGTATTATATGAGTTCTATTATATGATTTATACCATTATACTAGTCATAAAATTACTTTGTTGAGGATTTTGAAATCTCCTCAATATTCTAAATATTCTTTTGGATTATTATCTTCTAATTTTTCTGGCATAGTACTGTGACCTCTGTTCACCTTTAGAATATAAATGATTATATTATTTGTTTATAAAATCAAATGTCATATGCAATACATATTAACATTATTAATAGGGTCTATTGGATATAATATTAGTCTATTGTCTCCCATGCTGTTGTTGTATGTGTGCCCTTATTTTTAATAATACTGTTGGTGAATTTTAAAAGGAAAAAGCATAAATTTCTTGTGAAAAAAAGATAGCTTCCTTAAGGAAGACTAGGTTATTCTTTTTAAAGACTTTGTTAAGAAGCTTTCTACTCTCTTAATGAGAAAAATGATATCGTCCTTCATTGAATTGACAATAATACTCTCCTCTGCATCTGCTTTGGGAGTTCCCATGTTGAAGCAGCATTCCCAGTTCTTATGTATGTCCTCTTGTTAGATTATGAATTACTAATTATCGAAGGGAACAGCGTTTTCATCTGGGAGAATAAAGTTGCATTTGGAACATTTCTTCAAAAATGAAAAGCTAATCCAATATTATGATATCTGTTTGTAGCATAATCCACCAATGAGTTTAGTGTTTCCTTTATATTCAATATTGACTTCCTTCAGTATGTATTATTATAAATGTAAAGTAATTATTTCATTTGAGTGTTTAGACTTAAGACTGTCAGTAGTGGGAAGGGGGAGAATTATTATATTTGCTTTGAAAATAACATATCTGGTCATTGGTTTTTATTCTCCATCAAAGCAGCTTCATTTTTAAATGGCCAAAATGGCATCTGCTTATGCTAGCTAAAATTCTGATTACTATT
Organism: Canis lupus baileyi; assembly: GCF_048164855.1. Lineage (NCBI taxonomy): Eukaryota > Metazoa > Chordata > Mammalia > Carnivora > Canidae > Canis > Canis lupus. Next base: position 13,457,924 of record NC_132867.1, read on the forward strand.
CAATTTAACCTGAAATTATATGGCTATATAATTAAGTAATATACTTGGAGTTTGTGTAGTCTAAGAAGAAAGGACATGGCATGCACAATGAAATAAACAAACTGGAAAAAAGATGGGATTAAGAATGACTGGAAAAAAAATAAAAGTATGTAATCAAATATGTTTACTTAAATTTATTATTCATTTCCATGTTGATTCATTTCAACTAAATTGATTCACTAAAGAGTCTCTTATTGGCCTACTGAGGATTTGCTATTGCCAGGCACACAACAGTCCAATGAAATATGTGCCATTATTATCCTCTTTTTCAGGTTAAAAAAAAAAAAAAAGAAGGCAAAAACTCAAATACCTCTGGCTGGGATTTCTCCTTCCATGAACTCCAGACTTATGTGACTAAATCCATACTGAGGAGTTCACATTAGATGTTTGCATATATGAATATCAAAACCGAGTCCTGGACCTTCCCCTACAAAATATGCTTCTTCTGTAGGGTTCATCATCTCAGTTAGTAGTGATTGCATTCTACAAGTTGATGAAAACTTTGGAGTAATTTTTGACTTCCTCGCTTCATAGCCTGTATTAATTTCATTAACAAATCCTGTGGGCTCTGCCAAGCTATAGCCAGAATTCAATCTTTCTCATTGTTTCCATGGATTCAACCTTGACAGGAACCTCTAACATCTATTCCCTATATTATTTCTACAACTTCTTATGAGGTTTCCGTGCTTCCACACAGAAGCACAGTTAGTCTATCTTGACATAACAGCTAGAGTGGCTTTTTTTAAAGAGACAAGCATAAGTAAGATCATGATACTCCTCTGCCTTAAATACACGCACGTGTGTGTGCACACACGCACCCCTTCAGTGGTTTCCTATTCAAAGTAAGAGCCAATGTCCTCATAGAAGCTTAAGGCCCTACAATCGCTGGCTCTCACTTATTTGTCTAACTTCATATTTGTTTTGTTGCTCTCTCTAGTTCAGTCACACTGCTTCTTTTATTTTTTAGTAAATAAGCTTCAGGCTTCCATTTGGTGTTCTCATGTCCTGGAATGACCTTTCCTCAGTATCAGCATTGCTCTTTCCCTTTTAATCTTCTAGTCTTCTCTACTCTCATCTTCTTGGTCAAGCCTTCCCTGAGACAGACTCTCCTTATAAAAGACCTCCCCCCATTTTGGTATTTCTCAAATTCCTTCCTATTTTTTTTCTCCATGACACTTAGCACCATCTTACTTTTATTTTCATTTATATATGTATGTTGGTTTTATCTTCCCTTAATAGAATGTAAGCTCCAGGAGGGAGCAAAAAAGGGAGCGAAAAAGGGAATTTTGCCCATTTGGTTTCCATTGCCTATCATTTGGTACATGCTTATTAAATATTTGAATGAATAGATTAATGAATAAAGAAATTTGCTTAATGGTCCAAGCTATTTTGTGGCAGAGCTAGTTTGTGGCCAAGCTAGTTTGTGGCAGAGGAGTCTCTTCTCTAACTAGGACATTAGGAATGAGGGGAGAGTAGACCAGAAGGAGATGATCTAGGGAAAAAAGGTTGATGGATAGAAAATTACTTTCTCTGCCTTCATTCTGCAGCATTTGTCAATTAGTCTTAAAAAGTATTCTTTATCTTATGCAAATGGAACAGAAGAGTTGCATTGAGTAATGCCTGCTTAGGAGAGTCTTTATTCCTCGATGTGTGTGTGTTGGTTTTTGCATCATCTTTGAGACAGAAACTGGTGTTTTACACCATTCCCAATTCCTCTTACTAGACACAAGAAAATATTACCTTCCCACTCCAGTCATTAGTCTGCTGTCATATGCCAGTGCTCTTGTCAATGAAACGAGAAGTGATATGTTCCACTTGCAGGCCTGACCAGAGAACCTTCCAAGTGATCATCCTGATTTTGTCTTCCCTTTCACTCAGAAGCCATAAATGTCTCACTTTAAAAATAACAGTATCCCAATATTGAAAAAGCCTATATCCTTACATTAGTACTTAGAGGAGAGCCACCTGACCTTTATAAATTAGTGTGACCCTGAGAAACAAATTTGGTGTACTAAGTCACTGAGAGAAGTTGTTTGGTATAGCAGCTAATAATAATTATTCTGATTTATTTACTCACCAAAAATAATTTTAAGATGTATAAAGCAAAAGTTCTAGTTTAAAAATGTCTATACAGTAGGTGTTACCAAACGGCAACCTTTTCTAAAAGAACAGTTTAATTTTACATATGGATATTATAAAATTATTACAAATGCATGGATTCATGCCATGTGAATCTATATTTACTATATACTAAATCATACATTTACTATAAAAAATAACATCCTTAAGGATAATCTTTAGAGTGCTATTCATAGTAAATGTCCCCATATCATAACTAGAATATCATTGGATCATAAACTTAGGAAGACATGGGAGCTGATATTTCCCTTGCAGTATCACTACTTCCAAAATATATCTACTAACTACACATAATCCATACCCCCTTTTGAAATGCTGGAAAATGTAAAAGTTAGGGACTTATTTGTTATTTAGGAAAATAAGCAATATATTGATCATGTTTTAAACTAGATGGTAGCTTGCTTTAACCAGACTTTCTGAAAAAGATTCACAAGAAAAGTATTTTAGGAAGAAATGGAGAACTATATTTTGTTGGTTTATATTTTTTATCTTCCATATATTCTGTAAATAATCTTCCAGTGCTTCAGAAAAAAAAGTTCTCTTTTTCCTTTCATAGCAGGAAAACTATACAAAATTATTAATTCTGAGATTTATAACTACCATATAAATGAAGGTGGTCGTTTTTATCTAGAAAGAATAAGATCAACACTATTTACTGTTTTAAGTACTCAACTAATCTTTAGATCATCTGAGGCAGAAAGGCAGTGGTGAGCATCTTTGTTCACCACAGGATATTCGTTTATAAAGTAATTAAAATCTAGAGTGCATATTCCATAGAAACACTTCCCAAGAAAACAAAGTAACCAGAAAGATAAGTAAACCTGAAAGCTTTAGAACAAGTTATGTTTGACTTTTAAAGTCTTCCCTCCATTACAAAACGACAAAAGAAAGCACAAAGATGGCTGCCAGATACAGACCCTTCCTCCCAAAACAATAAAGAACAAGTACCTCTTTCCCAGCTAAGCCTCATTCTGTCCTATAATAAGTCTAAGACACTGACATGAATGCTAAAGACTCCATCATAGATTCTCAATGCTGACTGCACATTAGATTCATTTGTGGAGCTTTAAAAATATCCATAATTGGTTTTTACCCAGAAAAATTAAATCACAATCTCCAGGGTATAATTTAAGAGCTCCCTAGATAGTTCCAATGTGCAGCTGGGCTAGGTTCATCCTTTGGTGTTTAACAGAACTACCTCAGGATAAAGTTTGTGTACCCGTAAGGGATAGTGTTGAGAAGGGGGAAGAAATGTACCTTTGGGTCAGCATTATACTAGCCTCTTGACATAAATCATCGTAACTATTCCTTAGAATAAAATTTTGGGTTAAATATTTATATTTCTATTTTTAAATGTGTGAGAATTAAGTTGAACATATGTGAAATAGATCCTGCTTTATAAAGATAAGATACTCTTTATTGAACAAGGAGATCTCCTAGTAATATTGTACTTCCTGAAACCAGCAGTGTTTAAGCAAATACTCAAAGACTGAATGCTATACATAAATAAAAGAATTGAAATAGATCAGCAAACTATGGTCCATGGGCCAAATTCACCTGTTTATCATTAAAGTTTTATTGGAAATCAGTCACACCCATTCTTATTTTTCTTTTCTTTTCTTTTTTTTCCCCCTATAATCATTACTCACACAGAGACCATATGGCCAGGTAAAGTAAAAAATATTTACTATCTGGACTTTTACAGAAAAGTTTGTTGACCCATCTACTAGATGATCTGTAGTATGCTTTTAGCCCTAAAATTCATGAAACTAAAAAAAAGAAAAAAAAAAAAAAGCTAAATTACAAATCACTTCATGGTCTTTTTCAAAAGTGAAATACCATCTAAGTTATCTTAATTTGATGTCAGATATGTCTCAAATTTAATATCAGAAATTCATAGCAAGTGCACGTGCTACCTATATTTTCTTTCCTAACCTCAAACGGGAATGTTTTTTTAAAAAGCATTAATGGAAAATGCTAGAATGGCAGCAAGATCAATATTGATAAGTGGTATGGCACACATTTCTTGGGGCTTGGTAATATAGAAGAGGATGTTTTATTTAAACAAGAGCATATTGTAGGTTTTCTGCCTGTTATATGATGAGGAAAGGCCTAATCTACCATAGCTACTTTAATCTAAGTTAATGATTTGCACAGAGCACATCTCTTCAGTGAGGAGATGAGAGAAGAAAACAAACCTACCATCTGTCATTCCTTCCCTTCGATGAGGCAATGCTGGTTGTTGATCCATTCGCCCTCCCTTGTGTTTTTTAGTGGGCCGAGGCCTCTGATTTTGACTCAGGGCTGCACTGGTATTACTGTCAGTAGAAAATGGGCTGGTTGGTCGAGGTCTTTGAGAGGAGGTAAAAGCTTTGCCTAAAAAGAAAACAAAGGGAATGGGGTATAGAGAATGTTATAAGGCAGTGATGCTGCCTGTTTTGTATTTCTGCTCTTACTTAGGCTAACCTATAAACTTGCCTAGAGGTGCCATTTGAAGATGTCAAATACTGGCACATCTCCATAAGAAAATATTCCTTGTTGAATTTATTTTATCCAACTTTTTGTAACCAACACACTGAAAAAATTCAAACAAATGTATTACAGAACAAATCCACCAACCAAAAACTTGATATTACTTGATTATATTTTTATTTAGCCTTGATGATCTTAGTGATATTTTTATGGATATATGCAAATTCAGGCTGCTCTTACTTCTTAAAATTAAAGAAGTTATTTCTGAAACGAATTATGTACTTGGCTTATTTGCTTAATCAAATTTTATCCTTGGAATCTTACAAACTCTCTTTGAGCACAGAAAAAGGTCCTGAAGTAATTGCATTTGAAAATTTACATGAAAGGTCTGCTCAGAGACTTATATTAAAACTGACCTTACCACTCATACAAATACGTGATGAATTTTACCTCTTTTACAGAAACTCAATAACATTAGTCTACAGAACAGGATAGATAGCAGGTTAAAATCACCTTGCATATCCAAAGTGCAATAGGTATTTTCTGATGGATATTATTGTATCTGAGCAGACTCCAAATTCTCATTGAAAAAATGAAATTGTGTTACGTCCTTTTCTTGAGGTTTAGTACATATGCAGGGAAATTTATTTTGTGAAAAGGGTAGCTAATAAATGTTCAACATCTTATGATTTTAATATAATCTTTATTACGGCAAGTGAGTGCTGTTTTATGTGTATGTATTTATTCTCTTGTGCATGTTTTCATTTCACACAAAATTATTGTATGTAGTTACATTTCCTTAAGTCAATGTGACATGATATTGCTTAATGCTTTATTAGCTATTAGCATACATGCAAGAAATGCACTTATGCCTTCTAATTTATTAGTTTTCTTGCACTTTCTCACTGCTGTGCTTATAGCTATGCCACAAAAAGCACTCAGGCAACATAAAGTTTTTGACTTACGTCTTATAAAGCAAGAAAATTCAAATAACCATTATATTACAACATATTTTAGTTCGGATGCTATATGAAAAATAAACCTCTGCAATGCTTGGAATTTTTTCTATCGTTTGGAGATTCCTACCGCATACTCAAAAGAAATACTGATGGTATAATTCAAAGAAAATTTCCAGGGCTCCTTTTTATAACCTGAGAGTTTAGTGAAGGGTCAAAACCGTTTTTCTTCACTTTACTATTAGAATACTATTACGATTCCAAAACTGTGTTTAAGGCTTCATTAGTTTGTTTTGTAAGGTAGCTTGGCTTAATTCAATTCCTAGAACCTTCTTATATGTGCATTTAAAAAGTACAGTCATGTAATAGCATGGATCATGCCCAATTATTTTGTTTCAGTAAAACAACTTACAAATTACTGATCTATTATTAGAATGGATCTCACATTTATTTTGGGGACAGAATCAGATACATGAAAAATTATATAATTGGTACTGAATTATTCTCAGAAGCCCAAATTAGATTATGCTAAGGAGAAATACACTTGCAGTCAGCATTTTATTCAAGTTGCAAATGCAGTGGGCTTATTTTTAATTAGCATCCTTTAAAATAAATAATAAATTATTGGGTTAAAATTTTAACAGCCAAACAATTAATAAGACCATCAGCCATTTGAAGTGTTAGACTGACAGCCTTAGACCCATTCACCCCATGCTGAGAAAGCCTTCCCAGAAAATGCATTTACAGAAAGAAACGGGGCAAAGGAAAGTAATGGAGATAAAAGCTGAATAATTTTAATTACTGAGCACATTATTGATTGTGTGAGAATTTTGCAAAGTGTGAGTTATTGAAAATTTAATGGCAATCTCAGTTGCAGCTTGGTTGTAATATACAAAGGAAGCATATTCCAATTAATCAGCAGAGCCATGAAGGGAAAGGGAAAGACAGGATGGAAGGTGGTGAGTAGAAGCCTATTCTCAGCTCTGCAAAAGGAGCATCAGAAGAGAGTTCTGGTAATCCAGGTTCCAAACTGTGGTCATGCATATTAAAGAAACCCCTGCAGTCAGACTCACTGAGGAGAAAGAACAGGAGAAAAATAGCTCAGGGTTTAAAGGACAAGATTCTCTCATGCAAATAGTGTTGACTCAGAGTCTACCAACCTGTTCTTGTAAGGCTGGTTCCATCCAGCCTAAAACCAGCTTTATCTGCTGCTGCCACCACTGCTTGTGCAAAGCTGCCGCTGGCAAAGATGGAGCCATCTGAGGAGCTACCTACACTAGATCTATGACTAGAAAAGTTACGATCCTCATCAGATGCAGAGCCCCAGCCATTTACCATTGAACCTAAAAACAAATGTAGTCGTCTAGTGAGTTGTATATATTGGATAGCCCATCTGCTTGCACACACTCTACTAAAGGGACAGGGAGCTGCCTCAATTCCTCACTCCTCCTACTGGATGTTTCATCATGATCTCTGTAGCCATGGGCAAGCATCAGCCATGTCTTAACCATTTCTAGTGCAGAAGAATGGATCTCACTTAAAACCTGTCTCTGTGTGCAACACATAAACAAAACACGGTTCGTATGATTTCTTTCTTACATTGTTTAAATTAACTACATGGTCATTTCCCCAAAGAGAATTGAGTATATATTTTAAGTCCTACAATTCAGAGAAGAACGCTTTTATTGAAATAAATTATAGAGTATGTAAAGTAAATTTATCAAGAACTCAGAGGAAGGAAGAGTAGAAATATATATTTTGAATTTATGCAGACTCCAATGATAACTACCATGGAATATACACTTGCTGACTGTGGAAGTGCTAGAACCATATCAAGATTTTAAAATACAAATTTAAATAATCAGGAAATATAACAACAAACATTATAAACAAAAAGAAATTGTATAGTGTCAGAGCATATAGAACAAAGGGAAAAACATATCTTTAAAAATCTTAATTTCAAAGCTCAAGATGCTTTCGTTGCTTTTTAATTATTTTAAGAACTTCAGTTTTCTCTTTACCACTAATGTTTGTTTTAGAAAATTAACGATTATGAAGAATATAACTGGAATTAATAAGGATTTTTCTACTTTTGTAGAAACCATGGCAATAGAGGAAAAGAACTGCACTTTCATGTGTCAAGAGTTTCAAAATATGAAGATTATTAAGAAATAACTTTTATTCTTAGTTTTTCAGAAAGTCATTTACAATTCTATTTTTTTTTCTTAAACCAGGGCACACAGAAACCTTAATCTATTACTACAATTAATATTACAATATTTAAGTTATATAGCATTAATTTATGATACAATAAAGCACCAAATGTTGCTTCACCTAACTTTTTTTAAAAGAGAGGCAGGGTAGGGATGCCTGGGTGGCTCAGTGGTTGAGCGTCTGCTTTCAGCTCAGGTCGTGATCCCGGGGTTCTGGGATTGAATCCCACATTGGGATCACCATGGGAAGCCTGCTTCTCCCTCTCCGTATGTCTCTGCCTCTCTCTGTGTGTCTCTCATGAATAAATAAATAAAATCTTAAAAAAAAAAGGGAGAGAGAGGCAAAAAAAAAAAAAAAAGACTTTATAAGAAGTGAATTTACTCTTTCTACATCGACCAATTACTGGACCAATTACATATTCACAAAAGAGTGATTATTAAAACAGAGTGCCATAGATTCCCTCCAGGTTTTCTCCAGTGTTTAAGAGACAACAGTATAGTTGGGAGGGTTGCTGTGATGAAGCATTTGTACTTTTAGTCGAAGTGCCAGGATGCAATCACAGGGGTTCATGCACTTTCAGGAAAGAGAAAACAGAAACAAAGGGGTTAGAAGAATTTGAGAAGTTAAAAGGGTGGTAAGTATAGCAGAGAAAGATAGAGTTTTGATTCTGTTTGCCAAAAGCACAGAGATACACTTTTTACTTTCCAAACAAATTCCCCTGACACAGGCCACTGCAAGGAAACCCAGATAACACGTGCAACAGAGCCTCCTCAGAGAACCACTTCTGAGTTAATAATCACAAGTCAAGGATCAACAGCCCAAAATGAAAGGAGAAATGATGCAAGGGTTTTGTAATATAATGCTATAGTAGATAAGAAAAAAAAAATCCAAGTGATTCAGTCAGTGATCATCAGAGAATATGAAACCCTAGAACTGAGGATAGTTTTGAAATACGTGAAAGCTCAATCCTGATCCCTTCCTTGTACCGTTTTCTGTATTTCTAAATGTCTGCTGAGCATCTGCAAATAAATCTGTGAAACTCAATCTCCAAACAAACATCTCCTTTTCTACATCTCCAATTTCATTCTTAGGCACCTCCTGATTTCCTTCTTGTTCCTTCTATCTCCCTCATTGTCATTTGAATTATTTTTCTCATTTAGCATGTAATTTTGTTCTTCCATTCAAAACCTTACCTAATTTGCCAATGCCACATCCAGATACCAAGTTAAGAATTTGAGATGCTCACTATCTAGCCCAGCCTACCCTTCTAGCGCTATACTCTCTCATACCTTGTATAGTCCCACTGCCTGACCTTACAGGCATAGCATTACTTCTGGTTCCTTTGACACACCTCTGGATTGTCACTAACTGTATTGATCACTATCAAACTTTAAAGTCCAAATCAATATCCCTTGTATCACCTTGATTCCACCTCACCTTTAACTGTCTTAGGTAGAATCAATTTCTCTACTTCTTGTGTTTTTCAAATAATATGTGTACAGCAGCATATCAGGTCTCTACAAACTGCAGTTTGTTGTATATAAATGTTTCTTCTTCTAGACAGTGGAACTCTGGAAATTAGGGACTCTAATTCATTTTCTTATTTCTTCTATAGGGGCTTTGCCCAGTAGAAATTGAGCAAACATTAGGCATATTGAATTAAATGTCTTCAACATCCTTATTATTCAGCGTAAATTCTATATGCGATTATATTCCATGTGCCGTTTCCTGGCAATGAACTTATTTTACTTACAGAAAAAAAATGTACTTATAAGAACTTATAGAAAATGTATTAAATGAGGAATATAATGTCAGTCAACTCTTGTTGATAACTTGACAACAGGAAAAGAAGTGAGTTATTACCCAAAAGGGAAAACTGAAAAGTTAATTAATATTATATTATATTATATCTTAGCTATACCTTGATACATAATACTGATACCTGTCAATATCTTATTCAAATTAAGATAATGATATTATATAGAGTGGCAGTTTGCCTATTTCTCTGAGTTCTCCATCCACACTCAACAACCTATTCTAATGTACGTAGCCCATTCTTGTTTAATTCTCCTTTCTGCACTATAACCAGCCAAGAAATAATTGGGTCACATCAGCTACTTTCCTGCCTTTGTGTCTTTGCTCTAAGTTTATCTAGATTGTTAATGCTCCTTGCTGTGCCCGCAGAAAGCTTAGTTATTCATGAAGTTTTCTTTGGAGTCTCCATCTTCCTTTCCAAGGAAAGAGAGAGTAACATGAAAGATATGGCTAAAGTGGGTTTTGGTCAATATAGAAAGAACATCAGTTTTGTTTTCTTTACTACTCTATGTAAGAGCTAAGATACTATAGATAGATGACTTCAAAGTTGAAGAGACATGTGCTATACAAATTAGGCCATGATGGGCAACAGGAGGCCTCATTACCCCAAGCTACAGAAGGGCAAGTGCCCTCAGGTTAGTATGGTTGATTTCACTTTCAAAATGAAGGGCAAGAAGGAAGCAAAAAGAAGGCAATAAATTTTCTTTCCTCTTTGTCCCTCAGTCTTCATCTTTGATAGCCCCTCATCTCTATTTAGCATGATATATGGAATGGTTGCATTTGCAGGGGATAGTTTAAAAGAAGATTTGCAATACACCATGAAGAAAAAAAAGTACATAAATATATCAAATTTTTTCCACATTGTAAAATTGTTAAATTTGTTTAGCAATCACTGATTTCACCTCTCTGTGTCTATCATTTTTGCTCTTTCTTTAGATTTAAGCATCAAGAATGATCTGAACAATTATACAAGCCATTACAAAAAAAGAAGACAATGATAAGAAGAAAAGAAACACATTGATTCATGAATTAGAGAGTAAGCAAGTTTTGGGATAACTGGTTTTCTTTCATAAATGTAAATGGAAGCATAAAAATTAAAATGAATACAAAGTGAATGAGTTCAGGTAGAGATTCTTTACAAATTAGAAGCAATTCATACCAATTTGACATGTTATAACCCCAAACATAATCAATACATATTTAAACATTTAATGAAAAATGAATTTATGTCACATAGCCAAATTTATTTTTGTTTACATTTTCAATCTTTGGAAATTTCTCAGGTTTAAAGTTGCTGAAAGGCCAAAAAAATCTCAAATTTATTCAAGCTATTAAAGAAGAACCACATATAGGACATTAAGTTGTTGCTCAAACGTTACTGAGCAGTAAAATACCATGATAAAGTGGCATCTTGCTGTGTCTCTATTACATCTTCAGCACTAAAATTAATTTATGATCAGTCATCAATTCATTTACATGTCGTTTTATGCTAAATCCTTCCTTGCTGATAAATGCTTATCCTTAGATCCATTAAGCTAGAGTAAAGTCTGTGCTTCATAATATGACCCTGCTAATTGTTGCATTACCATTTTTATGAGATACAAAAACTGGCTGTCCCCCACTTTTTCAGCCAATATTTAATCCAGGAACTCTTCCTATTAAGTGCAATCAGTCTAAATATCTGTTAAATAAAATCTTCAGCTATAAGTGTCTTTGGACAAATCAATCCAGATATTGACCTCTGCTTAAATGTAGAAAAACACGTCTGATCTTTAGAAGTCCTTCTTTCACTAAAACATTGAATATGCAGTGATTCCACCTACATTCCTCAGAGGAAAAGAATGTGTAATATATATGGAAAGCAAAATAAGTAATCACAAAATTTCTTCCTTGGGACATATGGCACCTGTTAATTTGTTCCACTCAGATAAAAAATGAATGTATGATACTCCCCTTTTATCTCTTAAAGTCTGAAGTATATGTTTAATTTCTTTTTAAATACATCCCAGCTGTTGAAGTCATCTAAGAAAGTGTTTTCATTATTTTTAAGCATTATCTCTGATATTCCCGTCATTCTACAGCAGCATTTTCCTTAAGCTTCTGCAACAAAAGCAAAACATCAGGTCCCACTTTTAAGTGGCCAATTCTCGAAAAGCTTTGTGGTCGAGCAAGGTGGTGAGGCTGCCAGGTTTTATTGTTTTCAAAACGATCTGGTTTGGGAGTTTCAGTAAAAACCTCCAAGGACATAAAACACAGAAAACATAAAGCCATGATTTCCTTTCAGCCGTAGTATTTATGTGGGGTCCAGCAGTTAAGGAAACTTTTATTCATTTCACTTCATGGAACTCCCTCTCCGTTGTGCTTTCTGTGATCAGTGAAGCAGTAAGAATCTTGGCTCCAGGTACAGGACATTTTCTTTCTGTCCCTTCTCCCACTGCCTTCTGTTTCTTTTTTCCTGTGGTGGAGTTATTACATTCAGGAAACGCTTGCCCCTGACTCCCATTATGGAAGATAGAGAATGAAGTATTAACTCCTTGCCCTGTCCTGTTACCCAAACATAGTGGACTTGGCCTTTAAGGAGGAAGTACAGCAAGCACATTCCTGGAGACCGAAACAACTCTGGATGTTCTACTTTCTCACCCAAAACAGAGTGTGGTGCACTATAATCAAGACAGATTCATACTTTATTATAACCAAAGAAGCCTAAAGTTTAGTAGACATTTATATAATTTCTACTATATAGTAGTAGAACTATAATATAGTTCTAGTATATTATACTAGAATATAGCATATACTAGAATATAGTAGAAATTAAATAAAAAAGGAGATTTCCTATAAAAAGTGCTGATATCATTGGTTTTTGGTAACATGAGTCACTATAATGGAATATAGTGAATATAAGAAATAAATACAAGTTACATCTAAAAATTAGGATTTTAAAAATCTTCATTAAGTGTATAGGGGATAAGGACTAACGTTTTCAGAGATAAAATTATATGCTGTATTTGTACAAATATATATTTATTCGTATGTGTACACACACATTCATACACACAGAAAGGAAGAGAGAGAGAGAGACAGAGACTAGAGATTCATATGTTAAGTAATAGACCAGGAAATAATTTTCTTCTTAAATATGTTAAATTCAGAGATTAGAAAAAAAAAGTTGGGTGTCTCTGAAGAAGGGATCATGGTATTCATCTTAAGAGTAAGAACAATTTATTTGGAAAATTCTTCTGTCACTCATCAGGTGGGTAACCTTAAAAAGACTTTCAACCCCTCTGTGACCCAATTTCCTTATCTCTAACATGAGAATAAAAATAAGGTTGTGACAGTTCAGTGAATTCATACATGTTAAAATATTAGGAAAAAGATCAGCCAACTTTTCTATAAAGTGCCAGATACGCTGTATTTGAGGCTTTGCTGTCTCTTTTTTGTTTTTGTTTGTTCCATGTTTTCTTAGAATCCTTTAAAAATGTGGGAAATTCTTAGCTCATGGAACCACGAAAGAAAAACAGGCCACTTGTTAGGAGATGCCTTGCACCTACTAAGGGCTATATATGTGCAAGCTAGTATTCTTCTCCACCTTGTTATTATTATTATCATCATTATTATTATTTCTAAATTCCAAGTCAATAGGTTGGAAGGAATTGACATCTGATAAATGTTTGTTGTGAGAATAAACATAACATAGCAGGTTTGCAAATACATTTTTCACATTACTGAGTTTTGGAAACTGAATGTTGATTTCTCCTTAAAATCTTGTGTTGAAGCCCTCACCCCTACGTGTGGGGCATTTGGAAGGTAATTAGGGTTTAGACGGGGCCATGAATGTGGGTTCATCTATAAGGGATAAATGCCCTTATAGAAAGAGACTATGGGCTCCTGGATGGCTCAGTGGATTAAGCGTCTGCCTTTAGCTCAGGTCTAACCCTAGGGTCCTGGGATCAAGCCCCAGGTCAGGCTCACTGCTCAGCAGGGAGCCTGCTTCTCCATCTCCCTCTGCTATTCCCCCTGCTTGTACTCTCTGGTTCATTCTCTCTCTCTCTCTCCCTGTCAAATAAATAAATAAAATCTTAAATAGGAAAAAGAGACCAGAGAACTTGCTGTCTCTGCCATGTGAGAACACAGCACAAAGATGGCTGTCTGCTAGCTAGGAAAGAGGAACTCACCAGGAACCATATCTGGCACCTTGATCTTGGACTTCCTAGCTTCCAGAACTGCCAGCAATAAATGCTTGTTGTTTAACCCACCCGATCTACTGCCTTTTGTTATAGCAGTCCAACCAGGCTAAGGCATGAGATTATGGGATATGGAACCACAGATATTTCTCTCTCTTCTTGCTTTTCCATTCATGAACCATTATTTCAAAATTGAAGATGTCTATCACAAATGACTTGATTGTTTTGAAAGTATTTGGAATTAATATAATTATTTCTTTATGAAGATGGGTTCTGTACTATGGTTAGCTGCTGATATTACTTAATGTGGTTAAGTGTTGGAATGTAATATATCCAAGTAAAATCCTGAATAATTGTATACACAGGCTTATTAGCTCATCTCTGTGTTATCATTGGACTATCATTCTGGTTGGTTTTAGAGTTTCAGGAAATGGAATAGGACTGTTTGTTCCATTTAATAAAAATGGTTATTAGTTTCATGAAAATGAAAATCTCTACCAGATGATTTAGGTGAAAGTAATGCTTGACTTCCTTGTACACACAAATTTAGAACCCTGAGTAATTTACAGTAAGATCAGAATCCTCTCTGTGGGTATTTACCATCTTAAAAACATAAAAAGCCAATGGAAACAGTGTCTGTTTTATGGCCCACCTCGTTTAGCACCATTAAACTAGTTAAGTGTCTGAATAAAACATACACATGTTAGGACAAAATTCATTAGTATGTTCATTTATATAACATTTGGTCTGGACATATATTCACCTTAGAGCCATCTCCACGTATGTGTACATGTATGCATGTGTGTGCGCACACACACTCTAAAACACTTAAAATCCTATTTACACTCATACACCTGCACACACACATACACATACAAACCTCTGCATTCACTTACATGCAGATATAATCACAAACACTATCTATACTCTCTCACACACATCTATATACTAACACTTCCTACACACACATGCTTTTTTGAGAAAATATATTTACTTTTAAAAATTTATATTTACTTACATTATACTTATGTACTAGAAAACAAATTAAATCTTTGATCATACTTTCCCCACAAAGTCATTGTATAGCCAAAAATTTTTTTTTAAAAATTAAAAATAAAGAAGAGAGTAAAGAGTTTTTTTCTTTGGCTACTTTCTATAGGATACAACTTCTTTCTCTGAGAAGATGTATTATTCATAGGGTAAATTCATCATGTAATATATACCCAAACACCCTCAGGTTTTTATATATGGTAGTAATTAAGCAGTGAATTCAAGGAGGAAAACAGACTGTTTTCTTAGCAATAAAAGCTTCATGTGGAATGAACAGTATACTCACTACAAGGAGAAAGGGAGACTGGTTTTAACCACATTCACGTTAAATAGCCTAACACGCTACTAACAGGTGAGCATGTAAAAGTGCGAAATGGCAGTCTCTTGATTTATAGATATATTTATCATCTTTGACATTATAATATTTAATAAAAAACTACATAGGCTATAGCTGCCCTTTTTTTGTGTGTTATTATTACAATTCTTACTGCATTCCTAATGGAAAAGAGTTCAGTATCATTAGTGAGATATGCAAAAATATGCAGAATTTTACCCTGAAGGAGATTATGCTACAAATTCAGGCAAAGGGGCTTAACATAATAGTGCACTAATAAGTTAGATCTCTACATTCAAAGATTTAAACTTTTGCTCTGCTACCTTCAGTTGAATCTGGATTTCAAATCACAGCAGTATATCTGCAGTTCTTAAATCTCAATTAGCCTGGCAAGCAGCCCCCAGGTAAGAAGCAAAACTGAAAGTGGGCTCATGCATCACACATTGTGTTACTCAGTAAGGCATACAGAGGAAACCTAAAGTTCCTTATCCTTCTCCATCACTGTCATAAAGAAGTTTCCATGAGTGTTGGCTGAACTCAAATACATAGGGCAAAATCTGTGCAAGTTGGGAGCATTGGAGTACAAATGAATTAGAAAGGACTGTGGTAAATGCCTCCTGGGATGAAGATGATATCATCAAAATAAATACAGAAATGGGTGATTTTTCTGAGAAGATTCAATGCCATGCAAAGGCAAGACCTTCATTTGTGGTAGTCCTGTCTTTATAATCATATAGGAGACATTTGTATATGTGTGTCAGCGAATAGATACCTACTTGAATAGAAAGATAACATTAGGACATATCTCTAAAGTCATTGTGTACACATTGGGATTCAAGTTTTTTCAACAAAATTGGATAAATTAAATCCTTGAAAATAGGTTGCAGTCCTGGGATCACCCTAGGAGAGAAGCAACTGGAACCTTTCAGTTGGTGAACAAAGCCAGAGGATGCTGAAGGAGCAAACCGCAAAAATAACCATATTTCTTGGAAGACGAACAATTATTGAATCCGATGATATGAAATGTGTAAATGCATGGCTTATCTCACTATACATTTTCTCCACTCTAAAAATAATACCTTGTGCAACCTCAGAGAGGCTCATTCTGAAGACTTGCTTACTCTCATCAGTGAATGATTTTACAGAGTGAAATATCGAGAAGCGTTTTAAGATTGCATTGACTTTGTATATTGCTCCTGATATACAAAACATATCATTTCTAAAAGTCAAGTTTTTTTTTTATGTAATAGACTTGGTTCCCCAGTAGAGTGAACTTTTCATGAAAGCCTTGGATATAATTGAGTTTTCTTTCATGTCTTTAAAGCTTTTTAAAATTCATGAATTTTCTTATCATTTTTGCAGCAAAGCAAAAGTATTTCCAAATCCTTTTTGAATTTTGTGTTTAATATTAACATATTTAAAATGTTATAGAAATAGCTGGAGTGGAATAAATCTTACATAAGAAAGTATTTGATTTTTGATGCATTTTAATGTTATAAATAGGTCAGTTATTCCTATTAAATCAGTTCTGTTACCTGTCACAGAGCTGTCTAGATTGTCCATACTGGATCCGGGTGTCTGCTCTAGTGCTCTCAGGGGTCTGGGGATTTCTAAAGCTTCCTCCTCATCATCAGCGTCATCATCTGGAACATCTGTTTCCAAATCGGAAATCAAGGCTCCGGACATGTAACCTAATGGTGGAACCGGGGGCTGTGGAGGTTGATTATTGCTTTGAATGTGCCTAGAATTCAAATGGGGAGAAAAAGGGAATTCATTAACATCCTACAAAATTAGAATGAAACAGCATGTTACGGTGACTAATTTTGTCTTCTTGCTTTCTATTAACTAATTTTGGAGCTTACAGTGCTTTTCTACATTTCAGCAGAGATAATGGGCTATGTATACATGACTAGTCAAAACAACAATATAGCCTCTTAAATTTCTTCCATTGGTATTTATGGGGTAATATATGGAGAAAAAAAATACAGACCCAGCATTTTTGCATAAATAAATCATCCAAAGGAGAATGTATTTGCCACATATAACTGTTTAAAGCTTTTTTTTGGTCCCCCCAAAACATAGTAATTTTGTTTTCAGTTTAGTGTCAAAATTCTACTCAGCCTTTATAGTCCATGTAACCTGCTGGCCCTTATGAAGAAAAGATGTCACATGAAAGGTTAATACCAATAACTCTTCTTACAGCCAGGCGCAAGTTGCCTGCCCTACAAGGCATTCTTCCTACACGTCCCGCATGAATCAGGCTAAGTCGTTGTTTCTACTTTAACCCAGTTTAAAGTAGGATTGGCTACTTTGTGTTCTAGCTACTTATTTGTGCCTCTGTTTTACCCACCAAAGTCTAAAATGCCTCAAATTAGAAAAAGTTCATCTCAGCACTCTGTGTTTAGAACATTGGGTGTGCTAAACACATCCTTTGCAATGCATGTGTAACTTGTGAAGTAGACAGAATTTGCATCATCACCTTTGTCTTTTATTAAAGTGAAGTTCAAACCTAAGTGACTTGTTTCAAATGACATGGCTAGAAAAATGCAGACCTGAACACTGGGGTTGTTGAATCACTTTGTGACTACTTAAGAATTTCTTCTAATTATAAACGCCACGATACATATGAAAATCATTGTTATCTGTTGTTGTCATTAAGAAGTGAATACACCACATGTCTTAAAACATTGTCTTTTTTTTTTTTTTTTTGCCTTGATACAAAGTACTTAAAAGACATAGGCTATTTAAGGCACATATATGTCAGGTATTATGCATTTTTACCCTAGGTTTTAAAATTAAAGATACAAGATGATTTTTAATACTTGCATTTTTGGGGAAAATATTTACTTCTTCCAGAATTTAACAGTGCTCTCCCAACGCCATTCTTAAACTGCCAACCAACTCCAATGTTAACAACATTCTAAATTTTTCAAAGTTAAAAGTAAAAAAACGGCAGCTCCCGTGGCTCAGCGGTTTAGCACCACATTCAGCCCAGGGCATAGTCATAGAGACCTGGGATTGAGTCCCACATCGGGCTCCCTGCATGGAGCCTGCTTCTCCCTCTGCCTGTGTCTCTGCCTCTCTCTGTCTGTGTCTCTCATGAATAAATAAATAAAATCTAAAAGAATAAAAATTAAAAATAAAAATAAAAAAGCAAACCCAAACCCTAAAATGTCACGTTTTTAACTTAACAGATCAAGAATCTGAGCTCCTAAGTCTTTATCTGGCACTCATTATAGCTCCTTCATGCAAAAATCAGGAGGTCTCTAAACTATTGGTACAGAAAATCTTGAATGTTGATGATGACATCTTGCTGCAAATGTTGCCTCAAATTTTGTTTGTGAATCAAGGATGGACTAAGTCAAGTCATGAGCAAGAGAATATAAGATAATATTTATATACATTATTCATTCTTCTCTAATGGTGTGCACCTAAGAAACCAACATTCTAGTTCTACATCATTGCTGACACCTCTTGAATGGAACAGATATACAGTCAGGTATAAAATGTCCTCCTTGAGTTCAGCAGAAGTAGGAGATAAACTGAAATAAGAAGAGGGTGTAAAATATTTATAAATCTCTTGTAGTGAGAAGCATTGTGCTATGTACTACATGGGTCAATATGAAAAGAATCTCTGAAGGTGGAGCCTGGAAATGATAATCTTTTAAATGTTCCTCCAGTGATGTTGAAGGGCAAGATCCTGTGCGAATACACACAAGCTCATAACTTTTACAAAGGGCGTCACTAATGAATCTCTGGAGGATTGTTGCAACTGAACAGAAACATACTCAGCGAAAGAAACAGGGTTTGCCCTATGGGTACCTGGAGCAAGCGGAGAACTTGTTTGTGCACTCATTTAGCAAATATCTATGCAACACTCACTAAGGGAAGTGCTCTTCCAACAGTGGAAAGACAGTGGTGAACAATTCAGGTGAAAACCCAGGCCCTTAGACACTGGACGAGGTCCTATATAAAAGCAAACCCATTTCACTGTTTTTTTTTTTTTTTTAATTGTAATGTTAAGTAATCTTTACACGCAACATGAGGCTGGAACTCACAACCTCAAGATTAGGAGTCACATGCTTTACCAACTGAGTCACACAGAGCTCATTTAATTCTCACAAAAACTGTGATGCGTAATAAAGAATTTGATCTTGCCCCAAAGAGAAGTTAGGCTTTTGCCATGTGTTCCAGGGACGTAACCTCTCTCTAAGTTCTAGAATGTCCTATTTGATAGAAGTTTCTTTGTTTACCTGGAGACCATAGACTTCTCCAGAAAGTCTAACAAAGTGATTTGTGGGAGGGGCTTTCAGCTTGCCTTCGGGAAGGGTGAGAGACTGAGGTCAGCCATGCAGATAGCCAACCATGTCTATGTGACGAAGCTGCAAGAAAGACCATGAAACTCAATGTTCCTATGAACTTCCCTGATTGGCAATACTCCATGCATATTGTCATATGTTGTTGCTGGGAAAGCATTGCTGGAGAGGACTACTGGAAGTTCTAGCTTTGGAACCTTCCTGGACTCTGCCTGTGCATCTCTTCTCTTGGCAGATTTTAATCTTTATCTTTTCAATACAACAAACCATAACTTTCAGTATAATGGTATCCAGTGAGTTCTATGGATCCTTTTCTATGAATTCTTGAAGCCGAGGGTGGTCTTGGATACTGTGTTCTCACAGAGTGTATAAGCTAATTGGTATCAGCATCCTCGTTTTACAAATGGGGGATGGAAGCACAGAGATGTTAAGGGAGTTGCTCATTGTCATACAACCAGTACCAGTGGTTCCAACCTCAACTGCCCTCAGTCAAATGGGGGTTGTACTTATGTATCAATGTATTTTAAAGTTATCCCAGTGATTCCAAAGTACAGGCAAATTTGAGGACACCTGAGCTGGAAACTGTGCCTTAGATGATTAAAGTACACGGCTGCGTTAGTTGACTTTGAGGAAATCCTTTGGCTCTTAAAGCAGTGGGCTTCGACCCAAATAGCAGTATTTTATGGAGCAGCCTGAGGCAAAATAATACTGTTTAACAGTAGATTTTCTTTGGCCCTTGAAAAAGACAACTTATGATTGAGAAAAAAAGGTTTAAAGACCTCTGGTTCCAAGAAAAGAACCTATCTTCGTAATAAGCTTTAAACAATAAGCCTGATTTTATTATCTCTTTGTATATTTTGCTATATTTTTAAAATAAATAGTGCATTAACACTGAGAATGAGATTTACCTCATTATCAACTATCCCAGTAACTAAAACTATCAAAAAAAAAAAAGCAAATGCTATCTCATAAAAATTTAACTTCAAACACATCATGGAAATCAACAGAAGATAATCAGAGGTATGTCAATTGAGATTTCGTTTTCAAGAGTCAGACTTACACGTCACTGTTTGGGAAAAGAGAGAACACGTGGGGGAAAAAATGACTACAAAATTGTGAGAGCTCATCCCATTTGTATTCTTTCTATGCTTACACAGGACACCTAAGTAGATTGCTGTCTATACCTTAGGAAAGTGTGTGGATTGGTTAGAAAAAAGGAATTTGGGATTTCTAATTTATTCTTGGTTTTATTTTTTAATGCATTTACTAATACTGCTGGGTTTTTTTCTGTCTCATTTAATTCAGCTCAAAGGTCTTTTAATAACTGACACTGACCATATGTGATTTGCAGAAGCATATATTTACATATTCACGACCACATACAGGATTAATCACAGGCACTCTGAAGAATCTAGAAGGAGTTTTTTTATTATGGCATTGGAAGTGAGTTCAAGGATAAGCTAATTGAAGCTAAACTGTAAATTAGAAAAAATTCTGGTGTAGCCAAAAGCTGTTTAGCCTGAAATTCAGCAAATCTGAATTCTTGCTCCGGTTTCCTCTTTAACCAGTTATGTGACTTTGATCAAATTATTTAACATGTCCTTAGCCAATTTCTTTATCTGGATGATTAATGAGTTGCACAAAAGCACTTCTAACCTCAGCTGTATGGCTCTATGAGAACTTCTTGTGAATTTATCGTAAAAGAGTATTTCCCCTATCCCTGTGCCGAAGGCATGGGTCCTCTGACCTAATGAAACTATTTACCATGTTTGCTTCGCTATATCAAACTGATAGGCTCTTGTCAACTCATCCAGGTGAGCTTGCAGCATGGGTTGCATCTCTTCCCGTGGGGATGGAGTAAGAGTTGCAGTGGACTGCTGTCCGAAGGAAATAGCAGGAGAAGAAGCCACGCCTCGGACAGGAGGTGTTGGGACACGATCATCATCTTCTTCCAGTTCATCTTCCATACCCTGGTGTAAGTATGTTTGTACCGGTAATGGCGGGCACCAGCTATCACTGTCATACCTGAAATTAAATGAGAAAGAAAAAAAGCATATTGACACATACACTCATACACATGCGTACAATTACACTGGCAATACGTAACAACCACAACGGTAACAGCAGCACCTAAAATGTTCTCTGTTTATTTTGTCCTGATTTCAATTTGTTGGTGCTACCACAGTACATCCTCTGGCTGTTACCTTAATTTCTAATCATAATTACATCTGCTTTCTCAATATCTCAACTTATTCTTGGAAGATCTTATTAGCTAATTGTTACCCCATAGTTACAAAAGGCAATAACTTCCCAACAAAGTTACTCACGTGGAAAATCCAAATTGCCAATTAAGGACAATTAATGAATTAATTTAGTGCTTGTAGATTTAACTACTTTCTTCTGCTGTTCGACCTTGTATACCAAACAGACTATGCCAGTATGGATCATCAGAGAAATGTCTGAGAATTTTACTTACTCTCATTCTAGATCTATGCCAACCGTTCAGTCCATATGACATGTCAATCATTAAGATTTTGTGCTACAAAATGTATTCAATGGCCCTTTGATACTTTTAATTCTCTAATTTTCTCAGTGGAGATTTATGTTTTCCTATATCTTGACATCTAAAATCTATAAAACAAAAGTTCAAAAGCTAGCCTGAAGAAGCTTATATTAAAAAGAAAAATAATATTTTATTAAAACAGTTTGTTTTTAAGGACTCTGGTCAGGGAATATAGAAAATTAATTCAAAGTTTTCATTGTGACGCATCAGTGGCATTTCTGTTTATACCTTCTCTATATACTATTATTTTCATAAATCAAAAAGATCCTAGTGTACTTTTAAAAGGAGGCTTAAGAATAGGATAAACAATATTTTTGAATGTAATTGTCCTATAGATTCCACTTCTTAAGTATCTACTGAATCTCCTCCTTCATCTCTACTTCCATAATCACATATAAGAATTGTTCTGATGTGAACTAGCCTAGCCCATTAGCTTTCCTAGTCTCTTGGGACATCATCTTCACCTCTTCTATCCTATCTTCCATACAGGCAATGGGATTATATATTCTAAAGTCCTCATCCACATCACACCTGTGCTTTGAATTATTCAGTGATTATCACTAATAAAAGAAAAAGTTCAAATTCTTTAGCAGGGCCTAAAAGACCTTTCCCCATCTGACTGACCTGTCTTTCTAGCTTAACTGCACACACTATTTTCCCAGTATCAGCCTACTGTGTATTTTTTCTAAACTCTGGGTCTCTAATTACTATCCTCACATCATCTGCCTGTGAGCTTTTTGTCTTCCCTCAGGTTCAGTTCAAATGCCATTAGTTTTGTGAGGTGTTCTCAGCCTCGGCCATATGGAATTGATTACAACTCCAAAATACTTATATTATGGTACTCCCCATACTATACTGGTATTGTTTCTGTTTCTCCTACTGTCCTGTGAGATCTCTAAACTCAAGAACTTAGTACTTCTCAACTTTGCATTTCCAGCACCAAATGTAGTACCCAGGATATAGAAGATTTTCATTAAAGAAACTAAAAATTGAATAACTACTACTAATATATATTACAAGTGTTTTTGTATATATATAATACACTCAAGTGTGTGTGTATGTATGTATATATATATATATATATATATATATCTCCCTTACAAATGCTAACTTGTAAATGTCCAGATGATTCTTGAATATTTTTACTCAAGTACCTTTACTTATCATGCTTAAAACTGAATTTATTTCAAAACCTACATACAGATGTTTGCAGCAGATTTATTCATAATTGCCAAAACTGGGAAGCAACTAAGAAGTACTTCAGTAGGTGAATGGATAAATAAACTGTGACAAAATTCACTCATTGGCCAAATTCTAAGCTTCTCCAGATAATGGAATATTTTTCAGTGCTAAAAATAAATAAAACATTAAGCTATGAAAGGAATTGGTGGAAACTTAAATGCACATTACTAAATGAAAAAGGCCAGTGTGCAGTGGCTACATATTATATAATTCCAAGTATATGACATTCTGAAAAAGGCAAGACTATGGAGACAGTACAAAGATCAGAGGTTGCCAGAAGTTAAAGGAAGGGAGGGATGAATAGGGAGAGCACGGGGGATTTTTATGACAAACTGCTCTCCATGATATTATAATGGTAGATATATGTTATTATACATTTGTCCAAGCACACAGAATGTACAACACCAAGAGTGAATCCTAGTGTAAAGCATGGACTTTGGGTGATACTGCTGTATCAATGTAGGTCATCAATTTAACTGTGTATCACTTTAGTGGGAAAGTAGATAGTGGCAGAGGCTCTGCATGTGTGGGGGCAGGGAGTTTATGGGAAATCTCTGTACTTTTTGCTCAGTTTTTTAGTGAACCTAAAACTGATCTAAAAAATAAAATCTATTTTTAAAAAATCCTTAAGTTGATCATCCATTGATTCGAGAACCATTTGTCAGGAAACGGCATCTATTTACAGAGCATGCAGACTGATCCAGTGAGGCAGACTGGTATCAAGCAAATAATCAACAATAGCAGGTACTACAGGAATAGGGAGAAGGCAAGCTGAAACTAGTTTGGGGGTAGGGCAAGTCTATGGTCTATGCTAACTATAGGAAAGGGGGATATTCTCTGTAACACATCTGGGGGCTCAGAGAAAGAGAAAAGATAATAGTATTTGAAGAGCTCAAATAGTTTCATAACTGGTAAGAGATGGCAAATAAAGAGTACTTGCCATAGATGAGGAAGGGCAGGATGTGCCAGGTCACACAGGGCCTCATCAGCCCTGAGGAGGACTGGAAGTGATGGATAGTCACTGAAAGGCTTTTGTTTTGTTTTACGGGGAATAGTATCATCTTTAGCTGTTTGCTTTCCCTCTCTTGTTGAGGTTACCTGAATAATCTACCTCAGTGAGCTGTCTTCTGAAGAGCTTGTTTCAGAAGATCCATACACTCTGATAGGAGTATCTCTTCCAAAATGTCTTATACTGTAGTATAAACAGGCACACTTTAACATGCTACAGATAACAGTTTTTATATACTAGAAAACATGATTGGTGAAACTTGTTATTCCCATGAGTTAACTACGCAATTGCCAATCTGACCTGAAAAAATACATTGCTCCAAAATGATGCCATTTTGATCTGTTTTCTATGTTGGGGATCACAGTTAGATTTCATTTGGAGAAAAAAAATATATTGTGGGGGATTTATTGTATTTTTTTTACTTTTTCATTTAAATTCAATTTGCCAACATATAATATAACACCCAGTGCTCATCCTACCAAATGCCCTCCTTAGTGCCCATCACCGTCACCCCCCTCCCACCGTCATCCCGTTC
The DNA here is from genome assembly GCF_048164855.1 of Canis lupus baileyi. Classification (NCBI taxonomy): domain Eukaryota; kingdom Metazoa; phylum Chordata; class Mammalia; order Carnivora; family Canidae; genus Canis; species Canis lupus. The sequence goes on from NC_132867.1 coordinate 13,482,789, forward strand.
CCCAACCCTTCATTTGTTTCCCAGAGTTAGGAGTGTCTCCTGGTTTGTCTTCCTCTCTAATTTTCCCCTACTCAGTTTCCTTCCTTTCCCTTACAGTCCATTTCACTATTTCTTATATTCCACATATGAGTGAAACCATGTGATGATTATCCTTCTCCAATTGACCTATTTCTGTTGTGTACAAAGTTTGCAACCTATGGTTCCAGTTGGATTCAGTGCTTCCAGTTTTTCCCATCCACTAATCAATACCTCTTATAAACTGATCTATGAAAACATCATAATTGTTTGAATAAAACATTCACTTCCATTCATTCTATTCTGTCCACTAAATATGTCTAAGACTCAAACTACATTTTTAGATGTTTTTTTTTTCCAGTTTCTCAACATGAATCTTCTACTCAATATAAATTGGTTTGTTTTCTTCTTCTTCATCAACATCATCATCTTTTTTTTTTTTTTGTACTTTTCCATCATGGTCTATTATTTTAAAGTATTCAATTTACTTTGAATGAACTATAATCCTCCAATTTCACCTACCTTAATCTTACAAATCCTTCAAGCTACAGTCTATATCCCATGTCTTTTTTAAAGATTTCCCAGATGAGCCCAAATAGCACTAATATATTACTCTTCTGAACTTGCACATTTTTTGCACATTTACTTGCAAATTGATTATACACTATGTTATGCCATTTCCAATGTTGGTTTCTTTAGCTATTGTCTGATTTATTTCAGAATTTAACCTTTCACATGTTAATAGTATCTTTTCCTCAAGTGAATTCATGCTACATTAAAATTATGACATTGAATTACTCTTGTTTGGCCACACCTGACATAATACTTTAACAATGGTAGATGATAAGCCTATTTATTGATTTGAAATGAAAACACACAAACTGATTCATTAATAAGGATGCTTATGATTTGATGACATGGACAGAGGTAGACAGTATAATGCTAAGTGAAATAAGTTGGTCAGAGAAAGATAAATACCAAATGCTTTCACTCATACATGGAATTTAAGAAACAAAACAAATGAGCAAAGGAAAAAGAGAAAGAGAGAGAGAGAGAGAGAGAGAAACACTCTTAATTACAGAGAACAAACTAATGGTTACCAGAGGGATGGTAGGGTAGGTGGGTGGACGGGTGAGATAGGTAATGGGGATTAAAGAGTGCACTTGTGATGAGCACTGGGTGATGTATGGAAGTGTTGAATTACTATATTGTACTTAAATTAATATAATACTGTATGTTAACTACACTGGAATTTAAAAGTAAAAAAAAGAATGCTTAGGTTTCTTTTCTTAACTTACTTATTCGACTTTAAATATTGTATTATAAAGTCAAACAAAAATATGTAAATGAATCCTAAAAAACAAAAACAAAAAACCCTACCCATTTTCAGTATGGAAGGGGAGTGCTATTATACTTCATCAATAATTATAATTAAATTTATTCCATAAAATAGCACATTTTCCCCCATAAACTACAGCATGTATCTCCTTTGCTTACAGGGCTTATTGCAAAGGATTTCCTACATTTGAATAAAGGAAGAACTTATGCATATATTTAATCTTTCAAAGGGAAGTAATTAATTATTCTCTATAATTTCCCCACTTCATAACTAGTAAACTATCCTTACTTCCAATAAGGGAACATGTACAAGGAATGGAACTATGTAGAGAACATAAGAGAAAGAAGAAATAATATTATATGCATCATATGTTAAGGTTATATAGAAAATATTCTAATTAGTTGTACAAACTCTTTTTTATTATTCCATATCATTAGGCAAAGGAGAGCCCAGATGCATAAATATTATTTCAAAAAATATACAAACACATTGCATAATATATTAAATGACTAAAAAAATATTCCAATAGCTATTCCACTTAGCTAGAATGGGTATTTATCATCACTTTTTCTGAGTGTTTTACAAAGATAATGTAGAACAAGAGTGAGCAAAATCCACCTATGCAGAACATAAGCAAAGCTGAGAGAAGTCTATTGGATTCATCTCAGTGGTTCATGCAATAAGTGGAAAACTGAGAGAGAGTGAATAAAAGTTAGACTAGGAGAAGGTTGTGAGAGAATAGATGAAATAAATTGGGACACAGAGCATATTGTATGGTGAGGAAGGCTGTTCCTCATCTCTGAAGTTTTCGTATCTGAATCCATTCAGAAGAACAAATACTAGGTTTCATGCAGTTTCTGAAGAAGGACAAGAAAGTAAGAGATGACTCTAAATGTTAAGAAAAGTGTAGCTCAGTTTTTAGCATTTCCTTCACATTTACAGACACATATCTTATGTGAGGGATGGAATTTCAACTTTTTCTGGTTTATTTTTTTAGATTTATTTATTTCTTTGTGTGGAGAGGGGCAAAAAGAGAAGGAGAGAGAATCTTAAGAAGACTCCATGCTGAGTAGAGGAGCCCAACTCGGAGCTTGATCTTAGGACCCTAGATCATGACCTTGAAATCATGACCCGAGCTGAAGCCAAGAGTTGAATGCTTAACTGACTTAGCCACTCAGGTGCCCTCAACTTTTTCTTGTAGTAACACAAAGAAGACTGCAAAAATGCTCCTGAGCCAACTAAAGGTCTTTTTTTGGTCAATAGTTCCCAGAAAAGCTTTTTTTTTTTTTTTTAACATATTATTGATGAAGTACGAGGCATCATATTAACTCTGTTCCCTGGTAAATAATGAGAAAGATGACAACAAATCAATGTTGCATGTGAACTAGCTAGTTAATGGTCAGATTCAAATACTGAATTACTAATAAAAATACAATATAGTTCAACGCCCACAAAAGCTTGCCAATCTCTAATTGTAGCAACAAAGCAAAGCATCAGATTTCTATTGAATCTCTACTGAATTCTTCCTAGCATCATAAGATAATAATAAAAACAAATTTATAGCTAAGGATGAATACATTTCGATACATTTTTATCAGGCTGAGAGAGGTTTATTGATGAGAGAGGACATTTACCAGTGTTGCTATAATATTGAATTAACAATTAAGTACTTTTCTATCTGGACAGTGACTTGATAACTTTTGTTATTTAGTTCTGTGGGGGGGAAATGGCCCAGGAATCACTTAGAAAGAAATTTAATAATATTGAAGGTTTAGAAACAGTACTAAACATTGCAATAAAAAATATTCAAGATTGAGATTATTCTGGGGTAGGTATATTTCCAAAGTTTATCCCTTTCCCTCCATCCCTCTGCCACTGCTTTATCTTACCGCCTTATCATTTTTTATGATACTGGCTATTCTCCTGCAGTATCCCGAATGTCATCTACCTGCCCCAGCCTCATGTCCTGCAATTCATCATCTATATCCAAAGATCAGACTCCCTAAATGACATACAAGACTTCACAGTTGGCCTCAAGGCACCTGTTCAGATTATCTCCTACCCTATGAATATTTCAAACCCAGCAAACGTCATACAACAGGTACTGATTGCTGAAGTATAGACACAAGCAATTAGAATGCAATGTGCTGAGTACTACAATAGTAAACTTAAGGAATTAAAAAATTAAGGAAAGGCAAGTCACCTTAACTAGAATAGGAGGGGGTTTTGAAGGAAGAGTGGGAAGTACTAAAGGAAAACTAATGGGGCTATTCATTTTTTCTTATCTTTCATTTTATATATATTTTTTCTTTTGGCTACGGAAATTATCTATCTGCACAGCAAATGGTGACAATAGTAACATTTTGTTGTAGTCCTTGGTTAATAATTTATTCTGGCACCTAGGCTGCTTTAGATTAGGAACCATTGCTTGTCCTTTGCCATTTCTGCTTCAAACTCAGAGCTGGCACCCAGCAGCCAGTTATACTCTGGTGCTATTATTTGTGAATAACTGATTCAAGATTCACCTCAAAACTGAACTTCTATAGGATTGTCCTAACCTTACCTGGCATACATGGTTATCCTTTCCTGAATACAGATTATTATTTTGTATACATTGCTCATCTAGGACTTATCATATAAAATTGTGTATGTGTGTGTGTGTGTGTGTATGTATGTGTTTTGTGATCTCTACCTACCAACTGTGTGAACTCTCTAGATCAGAGATTAGATCTTCCTGAATAATTGTGTATTTGTTTCTTTCATCTCTGTTGCTTTTCTTCCTGACACTGGGATTAGCACTTGCTATTTAGTTGAAAAAGATGTGTGTTGAGTAAGTTCCCTAATATATGTTAAAAGCAGCAGAAAGAAAAACTATGTATCACCATAACAAGTACAGTTGCAGGATCCTTGACTGTTAAAATAAAAATTATGAAAAACCAAACCGTGACTTCTAAAGTTTTTGTTGTTTGCACTTCAAGAGAACCTTAAACCTGCATGAGTTTCAAAACAAGGCATAGAAACAATTCTATATAAGAACTCATATGTAAAATAGTCAATGTAAGTATCACGAAGAGCAGATTATAAAATAATCTAGGAAGTGTTCAAAAGTCTTTCCTTTTTTTTTAAGATGTATTTATTATTTATTTGAGAGAGAGAGTAAAAGTGCATGCATGGGGTAGGTAGGAACAGAGTTAGGGGAAGAGAGAAAATCTCCAACACACTCTTTGGGGTTGGGCATGGTGCTTGATCTCAGGACTCTGAGGTCATGCTCTGAGCCGAAATCAAAAGTCAGACACTTAAGTGATGGAGCCACTAGATGCCTCTCCTTTTCAATGTTATAAGGGTTTGACGTTAGAAAAAAGGAAAATATAAATAATTTATCAAGAAATGGACAAAGTCTTCACAAATTGAATAATTTTAATTTATTCTTGTCATATTGATTTTAAGTAGGTATTGTCATTAAACAACTGAAACAATATCCATTGAAAAACTGAGTCCAAAACAAGAAAACTGAATTTTGCTGTCAGTTTACTAATAGATAAGACTTACCTACTAGTTTTGTTAAAAGTGATCATTTTTCTTTAGGAAATATGAGCTACTTAAGGCAAATAAAGGTTATTAAAAACCAAACTACATGCTACAAAGACTTTGAATATATAATATTAAAATATGTATTTCTTTACCTATCTAAAGTCTCAAATGAATTTTTAGAAAACTTTTAGAAAGAAAGATTTTCCAATATCATACATCCTGGCTAAATATTAAAATAATTCAAAAATAACTTTATATTTTATAGGTTAATATTCAGAAAATAATTTACATCAAAAAATAAAACTGCAGCAATGTGTATTATTTCATTCATCAAAAGATATTTTCAATTCTGCTGCTGGGCAATAAAATCAAGTGAGGAGTTTAGCATTTGTTTGGAATGAATTAGTATTATTTCAGTGGGTAATAGCTATTGCAGTCTGTTTTTTAAGTAGATGCAGTGGGAAAAGAAAAAGAGAAAGATTCCAAATTACCTACTTTATGCTTAAACATATTTGATAGTAACTATTTTCTCTTCCCAGTTTATAAGCTTTATTTTCTCATTTTCTGACAATAGCCTTTAAAATGCAGATTCCTAAGCCCTGTAATAATCTTTCCTTGTGGAATACACATCTCTGGTTTTTCTTTGACAGACTTCATGTGATATGGGCACATTTACATTATTGATATGTATTATATAAGATCATGTGCAAAATTTAAGTTTTTAAAAAAGTCAGAGAAAAAAGGATGTCTTCTTAATTTCCTATTTCAAATGTGAACTTTTTAAAAAAGTAAAATGAGGGATGCTTGGGTGGCTCAATGGTTAAGCATCTGCTTTCAGTTCAGGGTGTGATCCTGGAGTCCTGGGATTTAGTCCCACATCAGGCTTCTCCCTCTGCCCGTGTCTCTGCCTTTCTTTCTGTGTCTCTCATGAACAAATAAATGAAATCTCGACTTCGTTTTGAGATTGAGCCCCATTTTAGGCTCCCTGCTGTGCATGGAGCCTTCTTAAGATTTCTCTCCCTCTCCCCCTGACCCTCCTCTCTCTCTTACTTTCTCTCTCTCTCTCAAAAAAAAAAAAAAAAAAAAAGTAGAAGAAAGAAAAAAAGAATTAATCTTGAGATATCAAAGATAGCACTTATTTAAAAAAAAAAAGGAGATGGGGGATCCCTGGGTGGCGCAGCGGTTTGGCGCCTGCCTTTGGCCCAGGGCACGATCCTGGAGACCCGGGATCGAATCCCACATCGGGCTCCCTGTGCATGGAGCCTGCTTCTCCCTCTGCCTGTGTCTCTGCGCCTCTCTCTCTCTCTATGACTATCATAAATAAATAAAAATTAAAAAAAAAAATTAAAAAAAAAAAAGGAGATGGGACCAAAATATTTCATGCATGTGATCTTTACATAAAATAAGACAGGAGACAAAACCATTATTGAAATAAATTGAGGTGTCTTAATATCTAACTTCTGAATTTTAAGAAATTTGGAAAAAAGAAAAGCTGCCTTTATTATGTATTTTTCAGTTTCATTCAAAAGCAGTGGTGACCTGAAAATTATGAGAAAGACAGAGCAATTAGAATTATTAAAATAGAAAAAAAAAAGACTGAGTAAATGTCTCATTTGCTATTTTTTTTTATTAGAGAATAAAAAGTATCAATGTCTTTCTGCTTTAAAATCAATTAACGCTTTAACAGAGGAACGCTAACTCTTGAGACTTATTTGAGAATGAATAAGGAAACCGGTCACATTTAAATGCCCTTGAAGGAAATTTTCTAACTTAGAGAGGTTTTTGTCACAGAATGTGTGTTGGCTTGAACAACTCTTTCCTTGATCTGGCCCCTAAATTCCCATCAAAGCTGATGATTAAAGTCCCTGCAATTACACCATGTGATGGAGCTCTGCTATGGCCAGACACCAAGTCATTAGAAAACCGTGAGAGACGATGGAGAAGATTATTTTAATTCCCTTTTCAGGCTCACTCAGGAGTGGCTCTTTAGTTCACAGAGCTGTGGGTACTCGCTTTCAAGCTAACAAGCAATATTATAAATGGAGTCTGCATTATCATGATTGCAGACAATCTAAGGCACTTGACGGCCAAGCATTCTAAGTTCTCAATATGTGCTGTGGTGTGTTTATCATCTAAAATACATAGATGGTGCAAACAACCAAAGTGGGGCCTGAGACAGGAGTGGGAGAGGGTGAGGAACCGGCTGGAAAGGGGGCAGGGAAAAGAGTAAGAGAACACAAGATAAAGACAGAAAAGCACGATTGAGAGAAGAGGAGAGCCCTGGGCATTTTGTTGGAATGAAAAACAGTTTTACCCATTTTCTTGCGGTTCCACTGCATAGTGTTCCAGCTCTGTACCAGGAAGGGGCTGGACTGGGGGAGGAGGTAGGGGTACATTGGCCCAAGTCGATCCATTGTTTTTCTGTGGTTTAGAAGAGTTTTTAGTTTTCTTCTTTTTTCCACCTTTCCCACCTGAAAGTAATAATGCATTTCTTCAGCTGTGCCAGATATCAGTAGAAACAGAGTACATCAGATGGGAAGACGTATTTATGTTTTCAAAACACCACAATCAGTATATTACATTTGTTAAAAGCTATAAACAATGAGATGATATAATCAGAAAAACGTTTTTATAAATCGCTCGAAATTATATTGTTTTTTCCCCCAATGCATTAACTACAGTGCTGAATAAACCAAAAACATGGCTTCTGAAGCAAAAGCACACTTATTGATTTATTCACGTCTGCTGCCTCTACATTTGCATTGTTAGACCAAATAATGGGCCATAACAAATTCTTTCAAATGTCAGATTTTAGTACGTTTATAATGCTCTTTTGCATAATCCCTCTCAATGGAAAATGCAGCATCTAAGGATACAGCCTAAACTTTTCCATTAGAATTTACTCAATTTAATTAATCCAGGAGAGTACAGTTCTCCCTCAAAAGCGACAGATAAAAATCAATCAACTATAATCCGGATACTTGTAAATCTTTCACAATGATAAGTTTTATAGAATTTTAAACTAATGAATGGCATAATTATTTTTGCCTATAGTGAGAGTGGTTCCCAGATGTTTTAAGCATCACATTTCCTAAAATTCCAAAAAGAGGGGGATAATTAATGGAAATGCAGTGATCACTTTCAGTACTATTGTTAATACAAATGAATTCATGCACAAAACACAAGCAAAAAATAACTTGGCAGCATTTGAGCCAAATCTGGAATTACTGGAGCTAAGTGAAATATAAAAATAAAACTCATCATTTGTATACTGCCATACTTTTCACTCTTTCAAAATTTAAGTAAATCAAGTTTCTTCCTAAATGGACCACAGTTGATGGCAAGAATGAATGCTTCTCCCACAGCATAATAAAGGATATTGTTCTGATGGAAACCAAGCAGCTTCCTTCACTCCCACTATGGCCTATTGTTATATTTCCAAAATCCTGGTATTGATCTCTTGGATCTCATCTTTCTGGAACTGCAAGCTGTGAGCATCAAATACTTGGAGCAGGGCTACCAATAGAGATATTGCTAGAAGTCTCATCTCCTTTCTTCTGCCAATTACTAATCCACATGAGCCAATTCAGAAAATTGTGTCATTTAGTAATAACTTATTCCAGGGCCAGAAAGTGATGGAACTGCTAAACTGGACATAGATACTGTTGCCAATTATGTCTGTAGTCTAGGTCATGTGTACATAAACACATGTGCTTAAAAGAGCACACCTACAGACAAAATGTTTTCACCCTTTCACTTCCTGTCTTTGGCAATAGGAGAGGTATTAAAAGAACGATAGAGCTACTTCAAGGGTTAGAGCTTACTCTGGGGTTGAAGACTGGTTTCTCACTTACTTGATAAGTTACTTCAATTTCCACACATGTAAACCAGATATAAAGTGCTTAAATCTTTATGGTATTTTGAGGATTAAAAGATAGAAAGCATGGAGAGGGCTCAGATTGTACAGAGAGCTCAATAAATGCCAGTCATTGTTACTGTTTCCCAACTCCTCTATCTTAGAGCAAACATGGTTCTGCCCACTTCTACAGCCTTTGTCAAGCCTAACTTATCCAAACCCAATGAGCGTCCCAGGAATAGTCTGATTCTTGGAATAAAAATAATAAACCTGCTTGAATAGAAGCCTAATTTTTTTTACGTTTATGGTAGATAAGACTTAATCCTTTGTTTCATGATCATTCATCAAAATCACAGACTAGGATCATATATTTTTGTGCAGTTTCAGAAGTCTATTTGAATAATTAAAAGAGGAATGGGTTAGGCTGTGCGTCCTTAGTGAGTTCTTCCCCTGGTTGTGCATCCTTTATTACTTATATATTTATAAGTGTACAATGTTTTCCTCACTCTTCACTTTAGAAATGTCATATGATCACCACCAGAACTGAATGATACAAAGAAGAAAGTTCATATATCTCCATAAAACAAATTGTTAAACTCAGACTAAAAGCGAATAATTGCTTCACTCTCACCTCCAAAAGAATGCTTTCTATCACCAATTTAAGTAATAGTGTATTCAAATGTAGATGAAATAGTTAATAGATGGGGAAATAGAGGTTCTTTCTGAATGTTATGTGGTCCATATTTACACAGGAAGAGAAAAAAAACCACATTTAAAATGCAACAGCTTTACTAGAAACTACTATTTCTGGAGCTCTGAACCCAATTCTGTTGAAGTTCTTGTCCAAGGTCAAAAAGGGCCAAATGTCAGACTTAAAAATGAATTGGGCAAACGAAGCTGATTCATAGAGGGAATTTTTGAGGGCTTAACTCCAATGCCTACTTCTCCCTCTTTGGGAGATTTCTGCTCTGTCATTGAGTGGTGTCCTGGTAGGACCATCAATCCATATGCTTTGTCCTCTCTTAGCATTGAGCTAAGAGGGGGACTCTTAGCATGGTGGTGGGCATATAACACGAGCTAAGGAAACTAAATGTTTATCTAAGATCTATACCTTGAGCTAAGTGAGCCACAATCTGTTATTGTTACTTGCAACCAAAGATCCCCAAGCATTTTTGAGGTGAAAACTGCCTGCATTATATTTTAGGGGAACATATTTTGAAGACTGGCAAACATATTTGACCCATTTCTCTTCAATGCAAAATGTAAATATTTAAATTGACATTTATGCTGAACAGATAACTTCTATGTATAGAGAATGATAAAAATAGATAATTTTCAATTTAGTTAAATACATACTGTATTTCAAAAAATACTAGTGTGTAAAAATATTTCATTATCACTACTGATATAGTGCTAATATATATATATATATATATATATATATATATATATATACACACACACACATACACAATATGACTGGATATAGTTTCTAAGAGATCTGAGTTTTCTTTTTTGGTGGTTGAATTTTTAACACAAATACTCATAACTTATATATGGAATAGATTATAAAAGTGTTTCAAGGAGGATGAGGAATTCACTGAAATTATTCAGAAATGCCCAACTTTCTTTGTTAGTGTGATTATTTTAAATTGATTTCATTACTGTGCACAAACTTGAGAAAATCTTATAATGTATGATTAGATATCCTTTGGGCAGTTTGATCTTAAATTTGAGCTTTAGAAAACACATCTATGATTATAAGAATTAAGCAAATTCTGTAATATTAAACTCAATTGGACTAAACTAACAGGGAATAATCATTTCACTCTCATCTCTGAAGAATGCTTTCTATTTCTGATTTAAGTAATTTTGTATTCAAATGTAGATGAAGTAGTTAATATAATTCACAGACATATATATATAAATGTCACTCAGGAGATTAATGGATTAAAAAAGCAGTAAGCACTATTGTGAATCATGTTCTGCTTACAATTACTCAAAAGGTAACTTTTAAAACTCAGTGTCAATCAACATACACAGAATATTTAATGAAGGATTCACAAAAGGCCTTATGTAATTCATGGCTTAAAATATATAGATTTTTAAAATATGTATATTGCTTGGGACTTTACATATCTTGAATGAAATAGGCCTAGGATACATTAGTTTTTAATTATGGAGTACAATTGTGGGACTCATTATAAATAAATTGGAGTATAAATGACATAAGGTTATTCAAAATGCCCCCCTATATTATTAAGCCCATTTAAATTCATAACAGATGTTTAAAATTTTCTGGATTCTATAATGTATCTAATTCTACCAATAGGTAAGAAGAGCAAATGGCTCATTTTGGAGAGAAGAGAGAGCATTAACATTTCAGACTGAAAGGGTTCTATCTCCTGAGGAAAAGTCATTTAGTAAATGTTACCCTAATGATATAAAAGAGTTAACTCCTTATGGTCTAGGAGCCGGTGACATGTCATAATACACCATAATCCTTTACTGAGAATTTGTAGATAAAAAAAAAAAATTTTTGTAAAACAAATGGAATATCATTATTATGAAAAAATAAGCAAATAAGGTCATGGAATCAATAGAAATGTGCAAAGTCATCAGTCACACGATGTACGTGTTCTGGTTGGAAGGTAGAGTGTGACTCCTACGACCTCCTTATCTGAGAGGTGAGGATCCTTGAGCCTGAAGCACACTGCTGCTATTCGTTACCACAGGCACATATTTCTGTCCAGTAAAACTCTGTCCCGATATGTGCTATACAACACCCACATTATAGATTGTAGGTTTGGCTGATATATATCGAATATATTAACATTTACAGCATAAAAAAATCATCCATATGAAAGGTTATGACTTGTAAGTTAAGTGTGAAGAGTAATGTCTGATAAGATTCTTGGTTAGCACGGTAGCAGCACCTTACTCCAGACATCATTCCATCGATAATAAATTGTATTACATAACATTTTGGAAAGATTGTCCAAAAATAAAAAGTCACATCACTGGAATCCTAATGCTATGAGAAATGTCCCAGATAATTTGCATTTTGGCTGAATTCATCGTTTGCTGCCCACGTCCTGGAGCTGACTTTCCTGAATGATCTTTTATTGTAGAGGTCTCTTGGCTCTTAGGAAGGGTTCAAGGACGATCAAACTCATCTGCTCTTCACTAAATAATACTTAGGACAATGACACTACTTTTCAGAACACATGGTGGTGTACGCTTAGTACACAGAGAGTGAGAGTGATGCTTATTCCGCCCTTCCCAAAGCATGATTCCATTAGGATACGCTAATTTTATTGTCATCTGAAAGATAAATGCCTGACAGTGAGTCGTGATTCAGTACTTCTTCACGGTTGTTAGGAACACAGGTCATATGCTGGTGACAAACAAATATTTCTCCTTACTGTGATGAGACCAACCTGAGAGACTGCCACTCCTCTCTGAGCTGTTGTGAGAGCTGGTGGTGCTGAAATCCTGTGACTGGTTGTGTGGCATTCTATTAGACAATCCCTCAGCCAATCGGTAGTCAGGGATGTAAAGTAAGGCTAAGGGTTAAAGGGCAGAGGTCATAGTGGCATCATGTGATTAGTTCACAGCACAAGCCCATGCAGAACATGCAGTTAGCAACTCAGAAGCAGATGTCGTGGGACAGTGGAGGAATGTTCCGTCTACCCTGCCTAATGAAAGTTGAGATGGATTACTGAGCACTCTATTGAAGAGGAGCTAAAAGGATGAAACCGGTTGGTGTTGGTGTGTGGTGGCAGTGACGGTGGCGGTGGTGGCGGTGGCAGGGATTGTGCAAGGTACTGAATACATGCCGAGAATAATTTTTTAGTTTGGGTAGTGAACCTGGTAATGAATCACTGAACTGAACAACAAATACTAATTTCTATCTCATGCACAAATGATATGAAAATAACTCCTTGGGTAGTAGGGACCTGACTCACCGTTGTTACCCTTGTTCTGATCAGGGAGAGAATATCCAAAGCCCATCAGGTCCGTTTTTTGCTGAATTGAGCTCTTCCACTGTGGGTCCGGCAGATCGACAGCCAATTCATGTATGCTATTGGAATGCAAGATCTGTGTTGTGGCATATGGGGTAGCCTGTGTTATTTGGCTGGAACTGTTGTAAGTGGTTTTGGTCGTGAAGTCAATGCTGCTATAAATGGCTCCATCTGAGAGCATCGTTGCTGTTTTATCCCCTTGGCCTGGAACTGGTGGCAGCACATCTGTGGTGAACATAGGGAAATGAAACAATTTAATGATGCACAGGCAGCCCAAAACTATCAGGATGGAAGATGAAAAATAAACGTGTCATGCCGCACGTTTGCATTTCAGCTGAGATGGGCTTTATGAGTCAATGAAGGGTAGATGATGTACAACCATCGCCAAGCTCTCAGCTTCGGTGACAGGCAGGCCTACCGCTCGTCCTTCACGTCTCACTGCTTAGCACATCCCTTCCCCCATCTTCTTCATCCATGAGTGAGATGTTTGGGATATTTCACTACTGAAAAATGCTTTCAGTCGTTCACACAGCTTTTAGAACCAACGCAACGGTTGGCTCCTTACGCAAGAAACGGTAAGAGTGAATCTACAAATTATGGATTGAAAACATCTTTTTCCACTTTACCCCAAAAGATATGGAATCTAACTGCTGAACAGATGCAACATTTTCCCGAAATTATACTATATAAGCAGGCTAGGAGATACATTTTTCTGAAGTTCCAGCTTACTGCATTTCTGATTTGATTTCACAGTTCCAGTATGGAGTGGAACGGATGGTAGGGATTTTTTTTTTTTTTCTTAGATAACAAAAGGAAACTTTCATGAATAAGTCATTTGCACAATACAGCAGGATTTAACTATAGAAAAAGCAATCTGAGTGATCAGTGAGTTTAATTTATGCTACTAACTCTTAGAAGTGGAGAATTACAGTTTCAAGTTATAATACAGCAAGAGTAAAATTAAACTTTAGTAACAACACTGAATATCAATCAGCCCATTTATCTTTTGGTGTGCTGAATTAACTTTACATGATGCTTTTTAATTCAGAACTGCCACCTCTCTCCCAAGCTCTTATTTTTCCTTTTTTACAAAAGATACTAGAATTTGAACAAAAAACAAAAACCAACAATACTGGGGGGCCAGTTGGTTAAGCATCTGACTCTTGATTTCAGCTCAGGTCATGCTCTCAGGGTAGTGAGTTCAAGCCCCGTGTTGAGCCCCATGTCAGGCTCTCAAGCAGGGAGTTTGCTTGAGATTCTCTTTCCCTCTCTCTCTGCTTCCCAACCCCACTCACACTCTCTCTTTGAAATAAATCAGTAAAATCTTTAAAAAACAACAACACTAAATGACATATTTTTAATCACGTAGAGTTAAAAGTGAATCTAATTATAGTATATGTTCCATAATTATGTTCTGAGAGCCACACTTCATAGGACTTGAGATCATCAGTGATTTCTTCATTATAGGAAATTTCCAACTAGTTATATTACTGTAAATATTAAGTAGTTAATTAAATTATTGTGCTACCAAAACAATTTATCACGACAAGAAAAACGTGGAAGCAGAAACTTAGTCAAAATATCCCCAATCTCTTAGGTTTGATGATACCCACAAAACAAAACCAAAAACAAATTAATTAAAAATATTAATTTTGCTTTTGCATTTCACAAGAGATAAAAATGTCTTTTTTAGCAATAGCGACAAGACACTTACAATCCATTTTGCATCCTGTATAATTTAGATCCTCCTGAAGTCTGGAATTCCAATTTACTTTATATGTGGATACATACTTTACTGAAGTAAATATTTTAAAGGCATATCAGTGAAATTGTTAATAGTCAAATATATTTCACAAAGTTGTATAATAAGTAAGATTGTTTTTTGATTTCAGAATCCCAGAATTACATTTTTTGCCCTTTATGCTTTTACCTATAAACTAATTAGAAAATTGGATAATGGAAAAGCATACTTTATTCTCAAATGTCAATTATCATTTTCATTCTCAAAAACTTTTAGTACTTAGTAATAGATCAAAATTATGAAAACCGATCCTCCACTCGGGGGAAATTTCAGTTTTGTTTCTGTCACCTCCACTATCTTTCACTGATAATATTAACTGGATAGACATGTTTCTCCAGCATGAGCCCCAACTTCCCAACAGCTTGAACTTGAAGTCCTCTAAAACTTTTGATTTGGATGGGGAACTACTTAACTGCAAGATTCTGAAGTGATTGCACATTCAAGTGTTTAAAAATGGAAAAAAAGTTGTCTGAGGACCTACTCCTCTAGATGTAATCCTGCAACAAGTAAAGCCACAGTTCTAGAAATAGAATCGCGTTCTCTCTGCTGGTTGCAATTAGCCAGCCTTCAAGTCTGAGTGCATCTATATTGATTTGGGGGCTGCATATTTCCTTCGGCTGTTATTTGATTGCTCCTACATTTTCAAAAAATAAATTGAATTATATCCAACCTTTGAAATATTGGAAGATTATGCATGAATATTTGGATGTGGGAGATCATCCTATAATATCAGATAGTTTGGAACTCTGGGCCGGCCTTTCTCTGACAGCCTGGACCTAAATAGGTGTTGCCATCTTTAGGCAGGACCTTCCAGTTTCCACTTTTATGGTCCACACCTACTTTTCCTTAGTGCTTTGGGCTGACTGGCACTTGTTAACATTTGATTTTGAAGCCTCTGGATTACAGAAACCCTTCCCTTCAGGTGGAATTATTCATGATTCATTTTGCAGTTTTCAGCACCTGAATTATCCATGCATTTATTTCTTTTGGACTGATATACTTGAATGAATGACTGTCTCCTGTACTGTACCATAAGATACTTAAGAACAGGAACATATGGGATTTATGCCTGGATCCATTCCACAATTCCTCACCTGGTGTTTTGCAGAGGATAAGTGCTCGCTGAATGATTAAATAAATCTTTCATATTTTGCATTGATGAAATGCAGACTTCTGCAATAATTAGTAACTTTATTACTCAAAATACTATTTTCATTACATTTAAACATGTATTAGTATTCCATTCTTGAAAGGGAAATGTCAGTATCCACGATAATTCTCTTAAGGGAACATAGTTACATAATCGTACACGTGAATCCAGCCTTGATGATTGCAGAACAGTGTAGATAAAATAACTGAGACTTTAAAATGTGTTAGGCCTGCCTTCTATACTTAGATCTCAAGTTATTCATCTTGATAAACCTTAGTTTCCTGGCCTTTAAAAAGTAAACATGATTATCTATTACTTATGTCACACATTTATTATGCCAATAAAATGTACAAAAAAAAAAAAACAAAACACCTACCTATTTCTGGTGCATAGTAAAAGCTAACAATGCCTATTACACTGCAAAGAAATACAGTAAACCTTGCAAAAACTTTGTTTTGGCCTTGATGTTTGCCTGCAAAATATTTCATGTCATGAAAATGAAGTGGATATGGAAGAAAAACCTTGAAAATTTACAAATGTACCCTTTGGCTAAATTAGACAGACTTTTCAGATGTTAGTGTAGCCTGCTAAAAGCTGAAAGCCAAAACCAAAACCAAACATTTTCTTTATCTTTAGGCATTCATTTCTTGATGTGAAGAGACTGGTGCATTAATCAAATACAAATATAGCAAGTAAAATAGATATCTAATCCTTGATGGATCAAATCCTTCAAACAGAATTTCTTTTGACAAAATCATTCTGTGTGAGAAGATGCTCAGGGATAGAGCCTACCATGGAAAAGTGATAGCCAGTAAGCTAAGGGCTCAGAGTTTGGTCGCTAGGGGAGGCAGCCACCTTCAGAGGTTCTGGGGTAATAAGAATCCTAAATGGGGTGATTACAGAGGGCAAGCAAAAAGTTGAGGAATCATACAGGTATTTTTTATTTTCTTACTTACTATACTGATGCCTATTGGCCACTCTTGTATGTCAAGCTTTGTGCTAAACCTGTGCTAAATTATCCTTTTAATCCTCACTACATAACTATGACAAGGGGATGGTTATTTTCTGTATTTTATTTGGAGAATGGAAGAGAGCTCCCTTTCTTCAAGTTGGTATTGACAGAATGCAGACTTATGCAATAATTAGTAGCTTTATTATTTGAAATACTATTTTAATTACATTCAAACATTCATTGGTACTCCATTCATAAAGATAAAATGTCAGTATCCATGATTACTCCTCTAGGTCAGTATATTTATACACTCATGCCTGTGAAATGCACCCCTGAGGTGCTTATCATAGTTTAGCCTAGCCCTGGGTCTCCTCCATTAATTCCATCCAGAGGTGTAGAAAGCCTCCAGCAGATTCATCCACACTTTCTTGCATTACAGCACTACTCTACTAATTAATCATCCCATTTTCTACTCGAACTCCATTCTCCACCCAGCAGTAGCTTGGATGACTTCACACTCGGCTTAGATCCCACTGTTCTCCTATTACAAACCCATTGATGCCTTCTGACCACCCTTCGGACAAAGTTTAAAGTCTTTGTGTAGCTTAGAAGGCCCTCTATTATCTGTCCCTCTCTCTCTCTCTCTCTCTTTCCTCCCTCTCTCTCTCTCTCTCTCTCTCTCTCTCTCTCTATATATATATATATATATATATATATATATATATATATATATATACATTTTACCACCTCTGCTCCCGTTGTACATCATACTCATTAGAAAATTCATTCATTTCTCAAATAGGTCATGTCTCTCTTCTTTCTAGATCTTAAAATACGGTCATTTCTTCTCCACACACTTTTCCCCACAACTCTGCTTAATCTCTACCTCTTCTTCAGATGTCAACCTAAATAACACTCCATTCATAGAACTTTTGTATTCTTAGTGGGTAGCCTTTTCATGTTGGGTACTGGCAAGGCAGCTCCAGTCCATTTACTGTCTGCACAACTGTCTGCCAAAGGAAAACTCATATTTCTGCCAAACTAAAAACTGGGACAACAGACTTCTCTAGCCCCATCTTTCTCCTATTGATTGGATGAAAGGTGGCAGTGGGGAGACTGTAATTATTTATAATAGGTCAAATATAATATAGTATAATAAATACATTAATTACTTATAGTAGGTCAAATTCTGTTTCTACAGACAGGACCCTAGCTCCAGATTTTGGAGACCTTAGTATATCAGCCACTTAGCACCTTTTTGTCTTTCATTTGAGGTACAAAGTTATCAATGGTAGAACTACACTTAAGTTCTCTCTCAACATGTTTTCATCTTTATTTAAGTGTCTACTCTCTATAACATGCATCCTATGAGGATAAGTACCATCTCTCTTTATATTGATATTTTATTTTTACTATCTGCCGTGGTGCCAGGTATGCAGGGTATACTTAATAAATATGTGTTGAATGACACATAGAAAACAGAAATGACTAGTCCCAAATCATAAGCTCTACTTAGCAGCATAGTTTCTGATTCTACTAATCTTGTGCTAATAGTCCCCAAACCAAAATGTATTATGAATATTCAGGAAAGCTAAGAAAACGAACAACAAAGTTTTGAATAGCACAACTTACCTCCACGTCCAAAATTCCCAATCTCATTTGGGCCACTATTGCTATTGTTTACTGGTAAGCTCGTGGCTGGCCATGAATCAGCAAGCCATGGGTAACTGGGATCACCAGCATTTAGAAGACCAGGACGGCTAAAACAGAAATTGGAAGGAAATCAACCCATGGAGCTCCATGAGAAATTTGGACACCTGTCTCCTGCACTAAAATATATTAAGGAATTTAAGAAGATTTTAATTCACTTCAAATTAAAATGTGTAGGTTCTCAAGAATTAAGGAACTTCAGCGGTTCATTAAAACTATATATAGCCTGTCAGTGGAAGCAGAAGCATCCAAATGAATTCAGTTGTCTGCCCTTAAACTGGTGGAATTGGTAACATAGTAGGATCCCAAAACAAAGTTTGATGATAAACTGGCACCTCAAGAAACAATTGCTCAAAGTGATTGCTCAGTATCAACCATTTCCAGGACTTTGGGCTATTGCTTCCTTGATTCCTACAGCCCCCATATTTATCTGTCCCCTGTAAGCTGTAACCCCTGTTATGAGCCCTCATGTTTAATTTAGAGGCAACAAACTTGAGGGAAATTAATGAACAGTATTTATATTGTTCCATCAGTAGCACATTTCCAAATTCTCTGAATTGCAAGATATTAGGGGTATATTAAAATTTTTTAGGGTAATTAAAGATTCACTGTGATCTGATTCAGCATGTGAGTATAGTCTGTGAGAAAAACTTCCCTCACATCATATTTAATAAAGAATTTCCATTTTTGATATAAAAGATGAAAATCTGATTCCTCTCCAGATTATTAGCATATTTAAAAGGAAATAGCAACATCTATAATCATTGCACTTTATTTTTGATAGACCGTTTCTGTGCAATCCCTAAGAGAAACATGTGTTTCTATGGAAACTGCAATAAGAAGATCCAACTGCTTACTTGCTACATGCACTAGCTCTCATTAGACCTAATCTCTTTTTGCTAAAATATTGATTAAATGGGAGATTGGAAGTTATTACCAGAGCCTAATTACAATCTCCATATTGGCAAAGGGAAAATAGATGAGGATATATGGGTTTGTTATCAGCTTTTATCAATTTCAATTGAGTATCCAAAGTTGTGGAATCCAGTCCTATCAATCTACAGCCTATTCATCATCCATGAATCATTTACTTTGTGATCGATTATGTGTAATTGTTCACTCACAGCAATTTAGTGAGAGCCAATAAGGAGTCTTAAACAACAGCAACTTCATTTGCTAATGTCTAATTAATGCAATAAACATCCTGCTAACAAATGAACACATTCCTTGTGATATTTACTACTAATTTCTTCAGGGGCATCTGGGAGATATGAAACATCTGGACTTGATTCCTCTAAAGTGCACAACAGATAGATCATTAAACCTTGTGGTAAGCCATTTAATTCCTCCTAGAATTCTCAGACTTATAAGTGATCATTTATTACAATAATAGCTTCTTACTATAGTTTCCCCAGTCCTGATTAAAAATAATAATAAAAAAGAATCTCCTTAGCATACCTCCCATTGCTCATTAGTCCTCCATCTCCTCTTTGAAATGTAACTGTTAAAAAAAAGAAAGACACACACACACACAGGTAGTCAATATTAATTACAATTAATACCAACTATATATTGGTCCTTAGTTTAGAGCTGAGGCCTCTGGGAATTTTAACAAAATATAATTAACATAATTGTACAGAGAATAAGAAGCCATGGTATAGCCCAGAGCAAAGCCATCATTTGCTCCAACTTTAATAAGACATTTAAAAATACTTAAAGCCAAATGTATAGTTAAGTCAAAAGGGCATTTGTGTTTAGATGTCAAAACTGTTACAATTAGCATGTAAAGTGACATTGGAAGATCAACAGCATTAATGGGGGATTATCAAATCATAACTTTAATCTTAATATGTGGGTGTCCTAATTAGAAGGCACAACATAAAATGAGCATAGTAGAAATTAAAACAGAATAGTTTAAACAGGTAATAACATCCTGCCAGTGAAAAAGAGAAACAGGTACTGATTGACAACATATTCTTCATCATCACATATCCTTTTAGGGACACTGTTAATCACTATGAGTTGAACAACTACAATTAGAATAGACATAAACTATAATTAATAGAGAATAATGTATTGAGTGCTTTGTTTTATCATTCAACCTTCACAAAAAAATGGAATGTTCAAGTACTTGATACTGAATATATTCAAATTGTATGTAATAATTGCAAAAACTTCAGTCCTTTATGAAACTTATTAGTCACACTGACAAGTACCCTGTAGATCTACACCTGGAGAAGACCTCTCTCTGGACACTCCATTCCACAAGCTATCAACATAAAAGTGGGTTTCAAGGATTGTCCAAAGAACATAAATGTCAGTGTGTATCCATCATTTCCTATCCAAAATCTTTGTAGCCAAATATATTTGGAATTCAAAATGTTTCAGATCCCAGAAAGATAATACAATGCATACTACAAAGAGGATCTAAGTCAGAGGATCTATTCAAAGTTATTTAATATGTTTGCAATAAAATATACATATTCATGATTAGTGGGATAAATTCTATAGTAGAATGGATCAAATTTTGCTACTCAATGAACTAACTAGAAGATCATGGGAAAAATTTTGGTGTTTAGAAGTTTATGGACTACACGATTGCAATTCTGACTAAAATGAGTATAGATCAGAGAAATCAATTCCTGTAGATGAAGAAAAAAACTGCTGGTTACCAGAGGGGAGGTGGGTAAGGTGGTATGTAACATAGGTGATGGGGATTAAAGAGCACACTTGCTGTGATGAGCCCCAGGTGTCGTATGGAAGTGTTGAATCATTATATTGTATACCTGAAACTAATATTACACTGTGGATTACCTGATTGGAATTTAAATAAAAATTTGAAACATAAAAAACTAAACAAAGGTTTATGACTTGATTCATATTTTAAATAACTAGAGGATATATTGTTACTTAAATTATACATACAGTAAGTACTTCTTAAATTTGAATAATATCTCCATAATTCATCTATTCCTCAAATTTTTGGTATGAAATCGATTGCTCTATAAATTTTGTGAATTTCCAGATGAAGTCTCCTGGTCCCTCCTCTAAGGTCATTTAATGACATATCTTTTACGACATCATAATTAGGTGATACGATCATGATTCCCAGGGTCTATCAAGACTTTATGAGGTGGTGCTTTGAGGAACATCTGGCTGGCACCTGAAGTATAACTGCCTTATCAATGTTTCAGGTAACATCTCAAATTCATTATAAAACAATCCTGACACATACTTTGTATCTTCCCAGGATTGGCTATGGACAGCTCCTCAGAGAAGATGAAAAAATACTGGTTGCTACTCTGCTTCCTGACAAGCTTGCCTAAGTGACAGGAATTGAGAATCAGCAGTGGTCCATGTCACATCGGGTTCCCTTAATAACTGCTTTTAATAACAACAACAGAAGAAGAAGAATTAATCTGAAACAATTAATGAAAAAATTAAGCACTGGAGCTATTAAATAAAGTCCTGATTGGGGGAAAAATGCACACAAAATATGAAAACAGTACAGCTAATTAGCTTTTCATCTGATATGACTTTATAGTAATGTGGCTTTTTAATGGACTCTCAAGTGATTGTTTTACGCTACTAAAGGTGTGTTCAGATGATGTGAATATCATTGTGAATATGCAAATAAGCAGGCACTGATGGGCTACACCTCAAAGGTACTATTTAGAAGATATGTGGAAAGTAGTATTTCTCCTAATTTAGAATGCTCTTTTGCCCTCACCTGAACTTTCCACTGTTGCTAGAGCAGTAAATCAAGCCCTGCATCAGGCTCCACGTTCAGTGTGGAATCTGCTTTAGACTCTCTCTCTCGCTCTCTCTCTGCACCTCCCACTTGTGGTCTCTCTCTCTCTAAAATAATTAAAGGAATCTTTTTTTAAAAATGTAAAATTTAAACTTACAAGGCAACACTCAAAATCTTATAAAAAAAAAAGATGGCATCCAAATGATCATTAAGCACTTAAAAGGATGCTCCACATCACTAACCATTAGGGAACTAAAAATCAAAATTACAATGGATGCTACTACCTCACACCATTAGGATGGCTGCTATGCAAGACACAATAAAAATAAGTGTTGAGAAGGATTTGTGCCCCAATCATCATTAAAATCTTTTTTTGGGGGGGATCCCTGGGTGGCTCAGCAGTTTAGCGCCTGCCTTTGGCCCAGGGTGTGATCTTGGAGTCCCAGGATCAAGTCCTGTATCGAGCTCCCTGCATGGAGCCTGCTTCTACCTCTGCCTGTGTCTCTGCCTCTCTCTCTCTCTCTCTGTCTCTCATGAATAAATAAAATCTTTAAAAAGAAATAAAATATTTTTTTTTCAAATCTTTCTGGACTGCTTTTGGCCAAATATTCCATAAAGACATTTATCTTTTCACCTCTACATACCAACAAATCAAAGGCAAAAATGAACACTACATCATATAAATACATGACCAACTTAAAATGGTCCATAGACAGAATTTGATATACATGAAAATTCTCCATTTTGAATGCTTCCATGACAAAAGAAAACCCAAAACCAAAACCAACCAAGCACAAAACAATCCTTATCATAAGAAGGTTGATTCGTTGTTTTTGTAAAACAAGGGAAATAAGGCACATAAATATTCAAATTTCCCTTTTACCTCATACTCCGAACTTTTAGATTTGTTCCGTTTTGAAAGGTAGACCAAAAGTAACTGAGTCATATTAGACCACGAGATGAAAAGTAGACTAAAAATAAGGACAAGCAATTACAATGCATATAATAGAAGTCATATATGGTGTTTTGATTAGCATTTTCCCTTCCTCCCTTCCTTTCTCTTTCTTTCAGTTTTTCATTTTGTGCAGAGAAAAAAATAAACAAATTCCACAGTAAACTTACAGCTGTTTGAGGCAGCTTTCATTTCAAAGAGATGTTGAACTTCCTTGAATTTATAAGCAAGAGGGATGGAAGGAGAGGTCGTTGGACAATTTTGCTCTAGTGACCATTTTGATAATCACAGTGTAAAAACTGCATGCTTACCAGAGATAACTTTGAAAGAAGTGTGAATCTTTACCATGAAGGAGTCCCTGCTAGAATCTAAAGTTAAGAACTTTCAGGGAACAACATATAGAGGTTTTCATCTAAAACTAATTTGGATAGTGCTAAGGTGTCCAAACAGTTCTACAAATACCACAATCTTAAGTGTTTTAGAATTGCATTAAATATTTTGAATGTATTGCAATATTTATAAAGGATATAAGGTAAAGAGATTTTGCAAGTTTATATCATACAGAAAGTACCTCTACTATTATCTGACAGGATTAATCCTAATCTCATGCCTGCTAGAACATGAGGGGGAAGGGAAATACAGCCATGTGGTAAATTGACATTTTGAGGGAAGGAAGCTTTCAGAGTGCCTATCTCTACTAGGCCACATTTTCCTACTCCGAATAGAAACTTTAATGTTGCCAGCCAAGTCTCATTCCCATTCCTGATAAGCTATTTCTCAAATATGAATGTAGATTAATCCTCTTTTAATAAGCATTAACTCGGCCCAGATAATCAGAGTATAAAAATTCCATCAAATCTTTTAGCTGTCTTTAGATAGTTTTGTCAAATAATTCATATTTCACCAATGGTTTTAAAGCCTATGCAAGAAGTGTTTAGCACTTTATAATCTGCTCACTCCTTAAATTGTTTATACTTACTGAGTTTCATAGAATCTATTGTTCTTAGAGATAATACTCATAAACTATCACTCACTCCTTTACAAGTGAAAATATATATACTTTCATTAAAAAGTCGATGACTTAAAAATCATGAATAGAAAAGTGAAAAACAGAAGTTTGCAAAGATTCATGTAGCCTTCCTGAGTATTATAAGATGTATATGCATGAACATATATATTATATTTAAAATATAGCTGCATAGAATCCTCGTGGGAGCTACATGGCTGTTATTGAAACTTATGCTGTTCATTTATCTACTCACAAACACTGTTATATATGTGATCAAACATTTACTCTAGACTCAAAAATCACATAATATTTAAATATTCTCTGTATCTTCTGCCCAAATCTTTTTATAATTCCTTATGCTACAACTCAGGTGGTGAATTATTATAGCAGCCAGGAATCTCACATGCAGTGACAAGTAGACTGTTGATGCTCAATGGAGAGTACGAGAAATAATGTTATACGATGCTCTAGGAAAATATAAAATGATTTCATATAGAGTATGAAATATAAGGTTCTTTTTTTTGATCCAGCTTCCCTTCTTTTTATTATTATTTATTATTTTTTATTTTTTTCAGTCCCCCTTCTTTGCATCATGTGCAAAGCTGTGGCACGTGATTGTGTCTGAAGAATTTAAATAAAGGATAAATGGGAAAAAATTGGAGTAAGAAGTTAGTGTGTAACACTGCCCTAGGGAAATCTCCACTCTGCTGTGTAAAAAAGCAAAATGTGTTCAAGACAAATTCTCCTCTCATATCACTTAAATATATAAGTTTGCATTTGATTCTTGATATCTTGAAAGAAGATAGTTATTCTTATAATGTAAGGTGTCATTCCACTAGTGTCCTATGATAAATATGTTAAATCCTTGATATATAAGAAAAATATCAATACTGAGTTGCACGTATTTCTTTTTCTTCCTTCTAAACATTCAAATATAATTTTCCACATGACAGAGAGCCAAAGACTAGCTATAATAGAAGTCAGTAGGTTTTTGCCTACACAGGGTGAGTGGAAGGCATCCTGCTGAGAGTTAGAATCTCTAACCTGAAAGATAGTTACATATCTTTCCACTAGTAAAAAAGTAAAAATCTCTCCTGTTCTGCCTCTGCTGGTTAATAAGAGATTTGGAATGAAGTAGGAAATGGATGTATATTTGTAAATTGCATCAGATGTCTAAGTATAATCTAATATCAGAATTGGGGTTTGAAATAAATGAAGAATCTTATGTTACAAAATAAATCTAAATACTTTTCATAAAAATAGATTTTTTGTTTATTTAGGAAAAAATTACCAAAGCTCTCATGAATTAAAGATAAAGTTTGGACACCAAATTGCCAATTGCAGTGAAAATATTAGTCTTTTCACCTTGTGAGTAAAATCATATTTTCTTCATACTTGTAAAATTTATAAGATTCCCAGAGAATTTTTAATGAAAACCAAAAATATAAATAGACCTGGTACAAATAGAGTATATATTCTATAATTTTTATAACACACTTCACAGAAAAAATAGTCTTATATCAAATCTTTGTGTTCTTAAATGGATTATTAGTTTATGCATGAAATATCAGAAATTTAAACCAATGATACATCACTAATCATTCTTATTTTTAAATTCCCATTTTTTAAGTTGTAGAAGGACAAGAACATGAAAATTTTAACAGGTGGAGGATAAGATATATATGGAGGGAAATGTGTTAAAAATATCATCAAGGCAGATATGCAATGCTAGGCACCGAAGGTTTGGATTTTCAATTGCTTCTCACCTATAGGAGAATAGCAGTTGCTAGAAGGCAAATTACTAGTTGAAGGTGAATCCATTCTAAGAGTCAGCCATCTATCAATTAAGTATAAAGGTTTTGAAAGGCTGCACTCTTGGCCTTATTCCAAAATATTTGAAGGGCATAGCACCTTCTGAGTTAGCAGTTCCTCTACAAGCAGATGGATATCAATCACGATGAGAAATGATAATAGGAAATGCATTATTCTTGTCAAGCTCAAAGACCAACAGATATTTTCAAATTAAATGCACAGGTTTTGCAAGCACTACCATTAAAAAAAAGGAAAAGAAAGGGAACAAAGAAATCTGTCTGACATAATTTTACTAAAAGCACAAACCTACTAGTTATGAGAGCTATGTTATTTATAGGAGTGAGTGACTGTGGAGGATAAAAATGCAACACCTCAAATGTGGATATCTTAGAACTCTGCATTGAAACTAGAGCAATCAATCTTGTATTATTTTCACCAAAGTCAAACAAAGGGATAAACACAAACTAGCCCAAGAATTAAATCAGTATTTCCCTCTGATTTTCATGATTCATATGTATGTTACAGACATGAATGGTAACATGGCTATTGATTAAACAGATGGGTTGATGAAAATGCCTACAAGGAATGAAGGTAGAGGACTGGGGAGTGCAGAACAAGAAGGTACATTAAAGTGTCATGAATGTTCAAGACTCTGACACTAGTTACTGTTTAGGCATCCCTTGCTGGAAAGAATCTCTCCCTGACGTGGTGATACAGCACTCAGGTGACAAAGCACAAGGAAGAAGCTGTCAGCAACCAATGAGACAATGAAAACGGCACAATGACTGGAACTCACAAAACATGGGATCCCCTTTTCAATGCATACACTGTCCTGCTGTGTCTAGGCCTGAAATTTACCCTAATGGTAAATAATACCTTTATTTTCATAAGATATGGACATGAGCCACAATCATAATCAAAAGATCATATTTAAATGCTGTCAAATAACAAGCAAGACAACCAAGAGGGTGCTATCCCTTCTATTTTGCACTATTTAGACATTATCAGTGGCTTAGAAGCCTACAAGCTAGAGCAGCTTACACTTAATAAAGTATGAAGCTTCTGTTACAATCAGTTATTAAGACACTTATAAACATTTAAACTTAAGGTTAAAACTAGAAATAGAAGATTGAATAAAATGTGTCAAAAAATTCTGAAGTGTTTGTAGGATGACGTTAAACTAAAATTTTTCCCTTGTAAATTTTAGAAAGTCTGAAATATTGAGATAATGTATTTTTGTAGTGGTGGTTGTTAGAGGAAACACTTAACATGAATTGCAATTAAAGTTTTTATTGAACATAGCTTCAATACTGAGTTCATCCTTTTAATCACTGACTTGTAGTTTCACCCCCTCTCTTATCTCCCTCCCTGCCTTGGAGATGTTTTGAAGGCCACAATTATTGATATCCTTGAAATTGTTTCAGATTCTAAGAAGAAAACATTTTGCAAGTAGCTAGAACTCTAGGTTCTTCTTTTTCTTCTTTTTCTTCCTTCTAAAATGTTGATAGGTCACCTTGAAACAGACTAGACTAGTAAATCATTTAATTCATGCTTCATCAGCCTTATTAATTCTGATGAGATTTTCCCCTTGTTTTTATTTGCCATCTGGGACATTTCCTATTGTAATCTGCACTTAAAATACTAAAAGCTATATTTCAAATATTTTCTTTCTTCCTAAGGATGTTAGTAATGATCTTGCCTGAATCCACTTCTCAGATAATGGCTTCATAGCATGCAGTCTGTGTGTGTGCGTGTGTGTGTGTGTGTGTGTGTGTGTGTTGAAGAACTAGTTGAGAAAAAATGGTTACACATTTATCTGCGCGTTTTCTTGTTCCACTTCACTGGAGATACAAGCAAAAAAGCTTGCCTTATGGTCATAATGTGATATGGTGAGAAGAAATGCATTAAAGCATGTTTATAATTGCATTTTATAGATCAAGTGTTTAAAACAAACCAAAACATTCATCCATTTGTTCGTTCATTCATTCACTTGTTATTCAATTTCCTTCCTTCTCCTTCATTTCATCACATTCCTAAAGACAGGAGATTTTCTTAGCTAGAAATAGTCTCTTACCAGCATAGTTACTGAGTCCCTTTCTCTTCTTTCTTCGCCAATACAACCAGATGCTAAAACCCATCAAAATTACCCAGCAGGCACCACCAATTCCAGCTATAAAGGCTGGTTGCTTCACAACATCAGTGATTTGCTCAGTTATGCTGTTATTGTTTTCAGTAATGACAACTTCATTACGTCCCCCTGTGGAAGAAAAAATAGTTTTAGTAAAGGTTATTGTGAAAGTAAACACAGGAATACATATGTGGGTGTGCCAAAAGCACAGAAATTAGAAAATTCTTAGGAAGGCAGCTGCATCATACGAATTGTGCTATGAGTCTGTCACAATTATTGATAAGTATATTTTATAAGTTTCAGAAGAAGAATTGAATTATGAGTTTTAAAATGTGATTAAGCACATTGCTCCCTTATGTTTTGGTTTACTACGAATAGATTCAGAACTGCTTCTTGATTTATTGCCTTACATATAAGTACTAAAATAAGTGCTAGGAGTGCAAAATAACAGGAACTTTTCTTCAGTGAGGTAAGGGATGTCGTAATCCAGTCTTGTTAAAGTAAAAGGAAAAAAAAAAGCAATTACAACATTCACAGAGTATTTGCAAACTGTCTTTCCTCTTCAGCACTACCTAAGTTCAAATGTCCACGACTTAAAAATAGGTAACTTAATATTCTAACAATATTGTCCTTATTCTAACAAGGAGCTTAGTTTGATCAAACTTAATTTAATTTTGGAATGTATTAAAACTACTTAATTTTTTGGAATGTATTAAAACTACTACGTAAAATAAGGACAATTATGTACTTCATGGAGATTGATATCTATAATTAAAATATCACAAAAAGGTAGAATTCATCTATTTCCTTTAAACTAATTTGAAAATCTGCTTGAAAGTTGAATTAAAAAGACAACTTTAAAACTAATTCTAAGGTCTACGTTACTAAAATAAACATGTAAATCTGGACTAGTATTACTCTAGAAATAGTCATGGTTTGACAGTTTAGACCTTTCAGAAATAATTAAGAAAATCTCAATCCATATTTTAAGGTAGGTTAAAACTTATGGAATCATAGTATCACTGAAAAGAAAAAGATTTAGGTGTTATTTAAAAGATTAAGACATTCATGCACTGGGAATTAAGTGACCTGTAATGTCAATATCATGCCCCATTAGTTACTAATCAGACTTAAAAAAATTGAAATAAAAAATATAATTGGCAAATTTATTAACATCACATGTATGATGTTCTTTGTTTTAGCTATCATGGCACTACAATATATTAGAAAGAACATGGTCTTCGAAGTTTCCTATTTGGATATTCTCTCTACTGCTAACCAGTTTAAGTAAGCAATAATCTTATGTAGGGCACTTAATCTTTTCTAGTGCGTGTTTCTGTTAGTTGGCAACAGTACTATTTCAAGGTTTGGGGAGTATCATATAGGATGATGTATGTAAAGAGGCTGATAAGAACACAGTAGTTTGTAACTCAAAATTATGGTTCAGGTAGCAGTAAGAGTATCAGAGCCACTCAGGGTACTTCAGGGATGGAAGTTATAAATTGTCTAGATGTGAGAGTCTTGAAAACCATGGATGATTTGTTTACCAGTTTCTCCTTTATTCTAGGTCTGAAAATTAGCCAACATATCCCAGATTCACTTGTAGTTGAAGTACAGCAAAGTGACTGAGTTATTGGCTAATACTTCATAGGCACATTATGCATACTACCTCCAGACATGATCTATACACTACTGTGACAATACTTGACATTCTTTCTCTTTCCTAATATTAAATAGAAATAAGGGACCTTGGAGGATTTGGGCCTCTGTAAGAGATGGTAGAGCTATTGATTGAAGGGATTGAAGCTCCCTTTAACTGTGTGGAATAGAAACTCCACTCTCGGGATCCCTGGGTGGCGCAGCGGTTTGGCGCCTGCCTTTAGCCTAGGGCGCGATCCTGGAGACCCGGGATCGAATACCACATCGGGCTCCCGGGGCATGGAGCCTGCTTCTCCCTCTGCCTATGTCTCTGCCTCTCTCTCTCTCTCTGTGACTATCATAAATAAATAAAAATTAAAAAAAAAAAATAAAAAGAAACTCCACTCTCCATTCTGCTAATCCATATTTGACTGGCTATGAATAAGAAAAAAAACCCACACTTTTATTTTGGTAAGCCAATCAGTGTGTAGCCTTTTTTGTTATAGCAGTTAGTATTTTTCTTATACATACTTATATTCCATTTCCAAAATGTTTCTTGTTTTAATATTCAGGTGTAAAGCCCAGATTCACTTATGGAATAAACCTGCTTAATTTTCCAAATCTATCTGTCCTTAGTTATTACATATATATAAACTTAGTTAAAATATATTTTAAATGAGCTCATATTTTCAATATGAGACATACACATATCTGGTGATTTTCCTAGCTACTAAGAATTACTAAAAAGAAAACAAACACATTATAGAACAAGAAGAAAATAAAATTTGTCATTCATCTGTGTAAAAGGTCCATAAAATATGTTATTTGATACAATGTGATATTTATTTTTTTGAAGATGTATTACTATTTCTTATGCTGCTGGTATATTTGAAACAATGTTGTCAGTTGGGCTAATTAGAGCATAGACAAGGGATGTGTGTGACCTGTAACGCTCCATTGTTCTTGCAGACAAAAAGTATAATGAAATGTAATGTCTTCCTCCCATTGGAGAGTAATGAAGAACAAAACTAATTTGTTGGACTAAAAATTAATTAGACACATCAGATTCGATTGTACCTATTACTGTGAAAGTTTGCAGCTGTTCCACATATTATTACCAACTATATAAGGTAAGCATCAAATGGCCAAAGGATTAAAGAAACAATAGCTATATTATTAAGTAAGATTACTGAAAATTGTATGTCAATATAAATTTGTTATATGGCATACTCTTTGATGCTTACATATGTAAATGTATGTGCCTAAAATTCTGTGAAAGTGCAATGATATAGAAGAACTATGGACACTTTGATGTAAAAGTCATCTTACAGTGGAAAATACACACAATAGAACAATATTGCTTTTAAAACTGTGTATAGCTCTTTATTATATTTATATAATATTTTAATTAATATTCCCTTATGGAACTTTCTGGAATGAAAACTAAACTGACAAGGAATAGATGAAACAGTACAGAGTCTGGCATAGGACAAATTAAAATTATCAGCCATAAATTACATCAAATGCCAATACATGATTTAATTAAAGCAAAGAGGAAATGAGGTAGAGCTTGAGTCACTTCGGGTGCTGTTTCTACTACTGAACAGACAATAGAGAAAGTACAAATTGAAACAGAAAAAGGAGATTAGCTATCACTAAATCACTTTTCAAATAAGGAATAACAGTTGTGTAGATAAGGTTATCAGACAAGATGTTAAGGTAGATGTGCAGGAGTAATTAAAGAAACAATTAAAGGCTTCTTCAGTACAACAGTAGATATTAAAAATAAATCAATCTCTTGAGTATAAATAGCCTTTTCTGTATTGAGTTGTGCTTGTGTGTGTGTGTGCATGTACATCTGTGTGCATGTATTTATTCCAAGTGGTACAATTCTATTTGATCACATCTTGAATATTGTACATTCTAACACTTGAATAGAAGACAGAAATGTCATTTACTAAATTATTTTTTTTATTTCATAGAAAATTTGGAAACAGTTGTATGATATTCAAAAAAAAATAAAAGGTACTAATTATACATTTGAAAACACTTAGTCTTTTTAAGATAATAGAAACCTAAGCAAAACTTTCTATTTGATTTAAAATACTCTAAATTAGTTTTTTTTAAAGTTACTATACAGTTGTTAAGTTCTTAATTGACATGACATAGGCTTGGTTAAACGGTATTCTTGTAATGTCTCACTTGCCTCCAAGTGCAATAAATCCTCCAAATACTGTGAAAAAATACACATAGTCACTACAAAAAAAAAAAAGGGAAAAAAACTTTCTGTTGCTTGAGAATTATACTTATTAATAAAATTAATAGAAAATACAGGAACGAAAAATATGGATACTTGACCATCTGGATTAGAAGTACTCTATTTCGTATATGCTATAGACAATAAAAAAAAAAAAAACCCACAAAGCTTTATTTACTTATTTGGGAGTTCTCATAGAAAACAATGCCTTTTAAATATGGTTCATAAATATTTTTAAGGGCAAAATTAATGGCTTACTTCTAAATAGCATAATATGTGTGTGTATATATATATGTATATATATACATATATATGTATATATATGTGTGTGTGTGTGTGTTAAATCCTTTTGGGTATACCTGTATTTCTCTCTTATTCCAATTTATTGTAGAAAATCTCAGAAGGGCAAGATTGTAGGTTCCCCTCAGGTTAAGAAATTAATTCAGTCTGTACGACTAATTAAGAAAGGGAAGGCAATTTAAAGGAAAGTTAATACTAGAACTTTTTCTCTTTAATGCTTTTAATATATAAAAGTACAAAAACCTGGAGAATATTAAAAAAATCAACATTATGACTAATGTTAAATCTCTTCATATACAATAAATATGTTGCAATAAGAAATAATTTCCCAGAAATTGGCAGTGTGCTGTGTGCATCATTTCAAAAAAGAAACAGAAAGTAATGGGACTGGCACATGTTATGGTATCAAACCCTGGGTAAGTATTCTTAAAATATGCAAACTCTAGAAAGACTATTTAAAAATATATTAAAGGTACTAAAAGCAAAAGCAGGAAGAACTGAAAGTATTTGTCTTTTGAAAGAAGGAAATAGCCCCAGGGGAAATCTGCACTCATGAGCCTTTCTTTTCCCCTTAAAGAATTCGATCCATACAGTGCTAGGCAGCTAAAACCCAAACTGAAATCCTCAATCATATTGGTATGTGTCAGAGAATACAGTTCTGAGATGACAGAGTGACTGAACATTTTCATTAGGAAGCCATGTGAAAGAGCCACTGGAAAGTGATGTTCCCAAATTTTTGTATGAATTCCTCAATCCTAAATTGAACTCTTAACTGTGTATGCAGAATGAAGATTTCAACAATCTGGTGAAAATCAAAAGCCAGAAGGCTGAAAGGGCTGAACGGATTTTTCAGCTGATGTCCGTTACAGAGAAGATTGTGTTGGAACCTTGCATTTTAACAAGTTGGGAAACCAGATAAACATATTAGGCTATTATTCACTGAAGCCACTTGAGGGCCATGACTTAGAAGTAAAGATCAAGTTGAGATTTTGCCCTAAGAAAAAGGTCAAAACATAAACAATCTTATACTAACAAAGGTAAAATCTAAGCCATCACAAGATCAAGAAGATCAGCTACTAACATAACTTCCTTTAGAAAAAAAAAATTCTTTACAAGATCACAAAATTTTATAGTATGAATCTGCAATGTCTAGTATACAGTAAAAAAAAAACTACTAAGCATGCAAAAACAAGTAAGATAGCAATGGCAAAAAACAAAAGAAGATAAAGAAACAATAGGAATGGATGACTGAAGGTCAAGAGAAAAAGCAATCAATAAAAATAGACCATGAGATGACACAAATGTTGAAATTAGGAGAAAAGAACATAAAGTAGTTATTACAATATGCTCATGGACCTATTAGAGTCCTAATGAATAAACATACAGGGAATGGAACATGTAAAAGAAAACAAATGAAAATTCTAGAATCGAAAAGAATACTATATAAAAATAGCAATTCCCTGGATACTTCCATTTCTGCCCATTAAGAAATGACAGGTATGGGACATGTAATCCCACCATAAATAAGTAGAAAAGCAGGCAAAATATATAAAACGCACAGGATTGTGAGAAAGGGGAAATAAACAAAGAGAGATCTTACTATTTTCACAGCTTTTGATCTGTAGACAATACTAAAATGTGATGCAGTAAAGGGGAACCCAAATGTGGCTAAACAGCATTCTTTTTTTTAAAATTTTTATTTATTTATGATAGTCACACAGAGAGAGAGAGAGAGAGGCAGAGACATAGGCAGAGGGAGAAGCAGGCTCCATGCACCAGGAGCCCGACGTGGGATTCGATCCCAGGTCTCCAGGATCGCGCCCTGGGCCAAAGGCAGGCGCCAAACCGCTGTGCCACCCAGGGATCCCCGCTAAACAACATTCTTGTGTTAAAGAGATATAGAAACTCAGGGAGGCTGAAGAAATTGAATTTATAGAACAATATCTGATAAAAAATGAGTAACATAAAAAATTGAATAACAAAATATTTTTCTTAGTTTTAATTTACTTATGATAATTAATGGTTTAAAGGGAAGCAAATAATAATACTTTCATTTGTATAATGGTATTTATATATGTATAAGATTAAAACTATAACAACAGCAAAATATTAGGAGGAATGAAAATAGAATTATATTTTTTAAGATCCTTATAGGCAAATCCTAGAGTAACCATTATTAAAAAGAAAGTTAGACCTATGAGTCCAATAGTGAATATAAAATAGAATACAGAAAATTACTTATTTCATCTTAAAAAGAAATTATTAAAGTAGAAAAATAGGAACAAAGTCACATAGAAAATAAATAGCAAGATGGCAATTCTTTTTTTTTTTTTTAAAGATTTATTTATTTATTTATGATAGAGAGAGAGAGAGAGAGAGAGGGAGAGACACAGGAGGAGGGAGAAGCAGGCTCCATGCTGGGAGCCCGATGCGGGATTTGATCCCAGGACTCCAGATTCGTGCCCTGGGCCAAAGGCAGGCACTAAACCGCTGAGCCACCCAGGGATCCCCAAGATAGTAATTCTAAACCCAAATGCATCACTAATTACATTGAAGATAATAGTCTAAACTTCCAATTAAAAGGCAAAAATTACCAGATTGAATTATAAAAAGACTCAACATGCAATATAAAGAATAGAAATGTATAATTTCTCTGTAAAAGAATGGAATAAACCCACAAACCATGCAAACACTTATAAGATAATATTGCTATACTAATATTAGACAAAATACATTTCAGAACAAAGATTCTTACTAGGTAATAAAATGGGGCATTCCATAATGATAAAGGGTAAGTTCCTTAATAAGCTATAACAACCCTAAAATGTATCCACTTAAAACAAGTAGCAAAATATATGAAACAAAACTTATATAGATGGAATGGAATAATATATAAATCTTAATTATAATAAATTTCCAGACTCCTTTCTTATCATTGAAAGAATAAACAGGCAGAAAATCAGTAAAGACCTGAAAGAGGGGCACCTGGATGGCTCAGTGGTTGAGTGTCTGCCTTTGGCTTAGGTCCTGATCCCAGGAAACTGGGATTGAGTCCCACATCAGGCTCCATCCAGGGAGTCTGCTTCTCCCTCTGCCTATGTCTCTGTCTCTCTCTATCTCTCATGTATAAATAATATAAAGTCTTTAAAAAAGAAAAAAAGACCTGAATGGTACTACCAGCTAATTTGATATGACATTTATAGAACATTCCACTCCAGGACAGAAAAATGTACATACTTTTCAAATGTACCAGGGACATTCCCCAGGACCAAATGCTGGGCCATATAATAACTCTCCATATTTAGAAGCTAAATTCATGCAATGTACATTTTCTGAATGCAGAGAATTAATTATCAATCAGAAATAAAAAGCTATTTGTGAAATCCCAAAATATTTGGAAATGTAATAATACACTTCCAGATAACCTCTGCGAAGAAAATGAAATCCTTAGGGGAAGTGGAAAGTATTTTCAACAATGTGATAAATTGAAACATAACCCCTCAAAATGTGTAAGATTCAGCTAAAGATGTGCTTAGTAAGAAATGTATAACTATAAATATATATATTATAAAAGATGAAATGTCCAAATCATTTATATAAATTTCTATCTAAGAAGTAACATAAAAGTATGTAGAAGAAAAAAATAGCAGAAATTATTAGAAAACAAATAAACAAAACTAATAAAGCCAAAAGTTTGTACTTTGAAAAGAGTAATAAAAGATTAATAACATTGAGAAATCCTTTCAAGACTGCTTTAAATCAAAAAGGAAGGGGCAAAAAAAAAAATGAGAGAAGAAAGAGAGAACACAAATTCTCAGCATTTAAGAATAAAAGAGATGACATTACTACACATCCTGCACATTGCAATAGAGGGGATTATAAATAAGGATATAGCATAATTAAGCAAATAACAATAAATTCAACAACTTAGATGGATTAGAGAAATTCACGGTTGGTAAAACCAAAAATCCATTTACCACAACCAGCACAGGAATAATAACAATTCTAATAAATGCAAATTTATAAATATAAACAGAATCCACAAAGAAAACTTTATGCATAGATATTACCACTGAATTCTAAAAAGTATTTAAGGAAGAAATAATAAAAGGCCTACAAAAACTTTTATATACTGTAGCAGAGAAAGAGATATTTCCTAGCCCCTTTTATAAAGCTAGCCATCCTGATTCTAAAACCTGACAAAAGCATTAGAAGAAAAGTATTGATCGATATCCTTCATGAAAATAGGTGCCAAATTCTTTACCTGATGTTAGCAAATTAGATCCAGTAATATCTGTGGAAAACATAATATATTTTGACCAAGTGGGATTTACCCCAGGAATGCAAGATTTATTCACCTTTGAAATCATTCAAAGGAACTTACCATATTAACACAAATAAGGAGAAAGGAGACAGAATATTATTTGAATATGCTCTGAAAAATATATGTCACAACTATTAAAATAAATAAATGAGGTGAGTGAGGTCATAAGATGAAAGGGCAATATATAAATTTATATTTAAAGTAAATTTAAATATAATATAGAACAGGTGGAAAAGGAAATTTTATAAATAAACTTA
This sequence comes from Canis lupus baileyi, assembly GCF_048164855.1. NCBI lineage: Eukaryota > Metazoa > Chordata > Mammalia > Carnivora > Canidae > Canis > Canis lupus. The sequence continues at coordinate 13,519,596 of NC_132867.1, forward strand.
TAATAGTGTAAAAATCAAATAAGGAAAAGTTTAATAAAATATATGCTAATATACTTAGGAAAATAAAAAGTCTCAACCATCAAACCACATCCAAGTACTTTAAAATGAAATATAGACATAAGCATAAGAGCTAAAATTATAAAGCTGCTAGAATAAAATCTAAGAAAATATCTTTGCTATCTACAGATAGGACACAATTTCTTAGAAAGCACTAAAAATGAAAGAAAAATGTGGTACATTGAAGTTCACTAAAATTTAAAAATTTGCTATTCAAAAGACATTATTAATAAAAGAAATAGGAAATCCAGAGACCAGGAGAAAATATTTGCAATAAAAAATATTCAACAAAGAATTTGTATCCAGAATGTATAACTTCTCCTATCCAATAACATGAGACAGACAACACAATTTTTAAAAGGCAAAGTCTTAGAAATTATACAAAATAAAATGGCCAATAAAACACATGCAAAGTTGATCAGCATCACTAGTCATCAAAGAAAATTGAAGTTAAAACAATAGTTAGAGTATCTAACTCATTGGAATGGCTAAAATTATAGATTGGGAACATCAAATGTTGGCAATGGTGTAGAAAAACTGCTAGTCATTTTCTTGCTAGTGAAAGTATAAAATTATACAATAATATGAAAAAGTGTTTACAGATTCTTATAAACTGCATCAATCCTGTTACCCAAAAATTCCACTTTGAGGTATTTCTCCAAAGTCAAAAAGACTTACATAAGAATGTTTGTTCTCTCAAAAGAAAAGCAGAGAAACAAAATATGATATATTCACACAACTGAATACTACTCAGAAAGAAAACATAGGAGTTGCATGATACATACATAGGTAAATCTCAAAAACATTGTTTTGTGAAAGAAGCCAGACACAAAATATTATATTCTGTGTGATTCCATTTACATATATTTCAAGAGCAGGCAAAACTAATCAATGCTAATAGGGAAAAATTTTCTGTAATGATGATAATAGATTTAACAGAGATTTCTTCTTTTGGATAATATATTTAGATTACAAAGGTTTTTTTGGCTTGTTTCTAGTTAAATTTTGGCATCTTTTTTGCTTAGAGGAAGTGTATAGGTTGAAACATAATGCACTTTCTTCAGTTACTGCCTCATTTCCTAATATATTTCAATGGCATCAACATTGCTAATGAAGTTATCGATCAAAAATTATTTTCAAACAAACTTTCAGCATTTAACCACACAGTGATTATAATTTAAAGAAGTTTGTGAGAAACTTAAAAGCACAAAATAATTGCTAATTATTTTTATAAGAAACCCTAGTCAGTCAGCCTATTTGCGTGTATGATGAGTGTATCCTGTCACTCACTGCTGCATATCCACGGTTAGGATATAGGTTAAAAATAAAATTTCCCTTGTTACCAGTTGACTAACTCTGAAGCACAGGCCACAAGATGTACTCACCAATTATTATCGGCTGCGGCTCACTTTTTACTCCAACCCCTGCACTTGTACTAGCTGCAACCTCTACCCGGTACTGAATACCTGGGAACAATCCACCAATTATCACAGATCGAATGGCTGCATCCACAGTTTTGTTGATATGGAATCGTGTTTCATTCCCCAGACACCAGATCTATAGAAATGTAAAGTGATTAACAAAAGAATATAAAATTATCCTTTCTGTTAAGTTGATGACACATCTTTAGTAGTGACCAATCTATTCTCTAGGTTTATAGTAGCATTTGTAAATGACATTTTCTAAAGTCTAATTTTTGCGGTTTATTTATATGTGTGTGTCTGTGTAGTGTATTAAGGGATGAACAGTATGGGAAGCTAAAACTATGCATGTTCCTTTATATTTTACACTGAATGCTCATAACACAATGGTCCTTTAACACTACTGGAATGTGGTCCTTGGTTGCAAACAGTATTTAGGTGTGGATTAAAATACATAAACCTCTCTGCTTAATTTATTTATCAAGATTTATTATGCATATAATCTTTTAAGATATCGTGATTATTAGTTGTAATATCCAAAGTATATAGGTGCACATCTGAGTAATTTATATTTTATTTAAGAAAATATTAACTTACCCCGAAGTAGTTAACAAGATGAATTGACCTAAGTTATAAGTATTGACTGAGATGAAATTAAAGCCAATATTTACATTGACAGTAATAAATCTTCATATTGATCAAAACATATGTACCCACACACATACACATGCATGAGAACAAAGTGGGGGAAAGTTTTTAAAAACTGCTGTGAAAGAACTCAGGCTTTTACTGCAAGTAAGAATCAATTTTTTTTTTTTTTAAGTGAGAATCAAATTTTAAGGCCTACTTTTTTCTGGGACATGGAGATCTGTTTTTGTCAAATGCATTATAAAAAGAATCATACTGTATATACAAATTTGTATTCATTATTGATAGTATTTCATAATCTACATGGAGATACATAAGTGTGAACAGACATGGTTTGTTTCTGAAACAGGTACATTCCTGAAATTGTTTATTTCAAGTAATTACTATGGACCGTACAGTTCTTTTATTTGCACAGTATCTATGTTGTTAATGTAGGAATATTTAGGCCTAACCAAAATACACACCTTGTTACCAAAATAAGGCAATTTCATACGAGTGAGAAAGTTTACTACTTAAGACAAAAATTACCATGTTATAATCAAAATCAGTATTTCAGTAAATGGAAGTGCAGGATAGTTCATTCTAAATGATAGAAAAGTAAAATCCTGACTTCATTAAAACACACACACATACACACACTCACACACAAACACACCAGAATAGATCATTCTTTGCTCCTAAAACTTTGTGCCATAATCCTTATGAAACTCTACATATACATATATGTAATATTTATGTATAATTACGATATTGTAAAACACTGATTCTTATATTTCTTACACATGTTTCTTTATAAAGTGACAGGAATAATTATAGAGTAAGTGCTTGTGCTCATTTTTTCAGTAAGTTAATTATTCATTAATTTAACAAAATTCTATATTGCATTTTATTTTTTTCTTAGAAATAACATAAGTCAATCTGCAATGCTTTCAGGACAACTACACAGCTTCATTTTCCATACCAACTATAAACTTTTAGGGTGAGATGGGGTGTCTAGTTTTATATTCTATAGATCTATCTAGCATGTTGTTAGAATTCCATACACATGTATTAATAGCAAAACCACAGTTTTGAATTTATATAAGGTTTAATGAGGTGTTTTACTATCATATGTGGTCTAATCACATCATAGCCAATCAGAATCTTATTTCTCAAAGTTAGACATTTTCTGCCTCTTAAACGTCAAACGATGTTAAGAAAACAATGGGTATGTAATTTCTAAACAGCAACAAATTTATCATTTGAAAAATGAAATAATAAACTGTTTTTTGTAAGTAAGTTTTTTCACATTTTTTTTCTCAATGGATCCTCTTTTTCAAGTGAAATATTTTACAAAACCTCAATAAATTGATCAAACCAGAGCTTAAGAGTGAGGGTTGGTGCTGCCCACTGTCCTATCCCCACCCCAACTCTAAATCTTGAAGGCATCTTTTTGTGAAACCGCAGTTTAAAACTGTCCCTGCTAAGGCCCATTACACAATAATTAAATAACAATGATACAGGTTCTGAACCAAGCCATCCCCAAAACCTGGCTCCTAAACCCTAGGGATGTGGGATATAGCTATGTGACACCAGAAGACTCCAATGTTATGGTGGAATTGTCCGAGTGAGTTTTTGTTATCAGTGACTTGGAGTCAGACTCAATAAGAGGGCCTCTGGAGATATGCTTCATTCCTGTGATACTGAGACTTCTCTGGGAAGCTTTTCTGTGAGCCTTCCTTTTTCACCCAGGCCCTACCTTGTATTCTTGGATGATTCCATTCTGATGATCTGGAGGAGGAGGATCCCAGGAAACACTAATACTTGTGCTATTGTGGCTTCCAACTGTCAGCACAGTGACAGATTGTGGAGGGGCACTTGGGGCTGCAGAAAGTGATTAGAATAAACACAAACTGTAAGTCTTGATGTGCATTAAAACTGCTTATAGAATATGAATATAAAGACAGGAAGCAAGAGGTCTGGTTTCTAGTAGTTCCAAATTTGCATGTAGTGTTCTACAGTGACATTTAAAACAAATATATCCTTTAAATAAAGTGGATAGATTTAAAGCAAACACAACAGCTGTGCTAATATGTGCTCGATAATAAATTTAACAGCTAACATTTTTTTAAAGATATTTATTTATTTATTTATTTATTTATTTATTTATTTATTTGACAAAGAGAGAGATAGATCGCAAGCAAGCAGAGTGGCAAGCAGAGGTAGAAGGAGAAGCAGGCCCTCTGCTAAACAAAGAGCCCAATGCAGGGCTCAATCCCAGGACCCTGGGATCATGACCTGAGCTGAAGGCAGATGTTTAACCGAGTGAGCCACTCAGGTGCTCCACAGCTAACATCCTAATGAGTATCTTCTATATGCACAGCACTGAGCTAAGCATCATATTTAATGATCACACTAACCTCAAGAGGGAAAAAATTCCTAGCTCAGTTTTCCAGAAAAGGAACAGAAGACTACTGTAAACAGAGTTATCCAAGTCAAACACCAAGGCAGAATTTGAACCCAGGTAGATCTGGCTCTAACGTTTGATCCTTTTGACTCCAATCAGCAGGCTCTCTTTCCGAACAAAACATTTCTATCAAAACTATTCTGAGAGAATATATGCCAAATTTTCATCAATCATTATCTCTGAGTGGTGTCATTAATAACCATCCTTTTGTTTTGTATTTAACAAATAAAAACAGAAATGCAGCAATAAATTTCACCGAAAAAGAAATACTTTTTTTCATGTTGGGAAAAATAGTTGATTTATACACTGGCTCATAATTTAAGATTTAAAACTTATTTTATATTGATGGAAAAGAAACTCTGAAGTTACAAATGAAAACAGTTCATGTTGGGTCGAGTGTGAAATGGATAGATTTTAATTTCCTACAGTTCCCATCCTTTATGGTTTCTCCTATAACTAATTATAATCACACTGAGAAAAGATGAGTGAGAAACAATTTCTGATTTTAGACTGCTGCATCTGCTCTCCAGTCTATCTCAGAGCTGAAAAGTACTAATTTTACAGGGAAATTTATCAATTCTCCTTAAATCTCTGAGTATGAAAAACAAAATGAAATAACAGTTGAAACAAAATTCAAAGAATTTTGTGGTACTAAAGGATTTTTGTGTAAAAGGATCAGTGCTTTCATAACTCTACACAGTTTAGTCCTTTGAACATATGTGCAATTGAATGGTAAAAGATATTTTAAAAGCCTAACAATAAAGTCTCCCATGTTTCATAAATGTGTCACTGAGTTATGCCTATACGTGCATTGAGATATAGGATATACACAGACACGTTAGCACAAGGTCACTCTGTATTAGTCCTCTATCTGATAATATTGCTGCAAAATATGGAACAATGACATAAATTTAAGCATGTGTTCACCCAGTTTTGTAATTATTAAGTAGGTTGCATTGAAAAATTACACTTTGCAAAACTGGTTTCTCATTTGACTTTCCACTGGCTGGAGGAGAACACCATGCCTGCTTCCTGAGAGGTGAATTATTCCAGTGCTCACCTTCTTCTACAGATGTGAGGGAACCCAATTCACTGAGCATCGTTTCCACACACAGCCCAGCTAAGTTCCATTTGTTACCTTCAGAAGGCCACATAAACTGGAAATGAACGCACACCAAATGGTGAAGGATGCCTAACCCAGAGGAAAAGTATAACTGCAGTGAAATTCATTTTTGGAAGTGTGCTTCAAATGTAGCATTCTATATTAAATTCACCCACTCCATTTATTAGTAGTACATATTTTCAACATGAAGTAAAATTTAATGGTGGATGAAGATATTATTATTAATTTTTATTATTATTAATTTTTACATATTTTCAACATGAAGTAAAATTTAATGGTGGATGAAGATATTATTATTAATTTTTAGTAATTTTTTTCTTTACATATCCTAAAAATAGATTAATGTCTTTAAAGATATGTCCTATTGTTCATGTTAGTGTATCAGAGTGTTAACAGGTGCGGACATAACATTTTCACTATGATGCTGATTATAAGATATGTACAACCTAAAAGCTCTTTTGTCCAACAAGGACACCTATGGTAGCATAAGAAACCTATAGACCTATTCTTAAGATTGCTCTCATATTGGTCTATGAAAAGCAGCTTCTTTCCAGGAGCTCTGTAAATAAAATTAGTAGAAAAGCAGAAAGGGGGGGGGGATTTATTACACTTGGCATCTGACTTTTTGTACTTTAATAATACCATTTATTATAACCCTCTGGTTTAGTGAAGGAGACACTAGTACAGAGACTGGTTCAAATTCACATTAATTTTATGACTATCACAAATTGATTTTAAAGTATCTGCAAATGGCCAAGGGGGAGAGAATATCACTAACGAGAATGATATTGCAAACATACAAGTGGCCTTCTGGATTAGAAATTATGTGGACAAAGCCCACAGGGAAGGAGGGTTATAAAATAAAATGTTACACTTTACTACATCAAACACAGGAAAGTAACAATGAGCAGCCTGTGTTCTTGAGTTTCCAATAGCCTGTCTTATAATAAAGCCAAATGAACTCAATTCATGTTAAGAAAAAAGAAAAATATGGGAAAATATTGTAATCAAATTTCAGTATCCTGGCAAAACCTGGAGCAAATATTTACTTAAGAAAAAAAAAAATCCTGTAACTCGAATGTCATTTTTTAAGGGTCTCAGATTCTACGAGATTCTCCGAATAAAAAGAGAAAATGCTACCTCCCGAATTTACTCTTTATATTCTCGCTTGCTATTCCTCTAAGGTAGATGATGAACTAGAACCTCAACAGAAATTGTCTTCATTATGGCTTAAGTTTGGCTTTTGTTAGAAATCTGAATACTGACCTTCTTCAGTAGTACGAACTATTTTAGATTCACTGTCCATTCCTTGGAACTCATTAAAATATGGTCGAACTTTAATTTCATAAGTCACTCCCTTTTTCAGGTTGACCAAGACAGCACTTCGCTCAGTTGGGACTTTGGCATCTAAATTCTGCCATGTTGTCGTAGCCTGCAGGCCTGTGGTCTGACGATACATCACTCGGTAGCCTTGAATAAACTGGGGCTGGCGATCAACCTGAAAAACAGCCAAAAGCGTTTGAAACCAAATAGAAATATTTTAGTTGAGACAACGAATCCATCCTCATTTCTCTTGTCCCTATTTCAGTCCTCATCAACTATCATCTGTGTGATCCATGGCTTTGAAATTCATCTCCCTGCTTCTAACATCCAATTCCAATTCTGAGTTTGCATCGCCTCTGAGTTTGCATCGCCTCTATGATTTCCAAAATAAAGAATGGAACGACTCTCTCTCCTGCTTAAAGTACTATGTAGTCCTTAACATACCTACTTAATTAATTCAAATTCCTTATAGCACAAATGCCTGACAGGCCTAGACCTGCCAATTTGTCTAGCTTCCTTTCTCATCTGTCTATCCTTGTCCTATATTCAACAGTTCCCATTTTTATGGTCGGATGTGTACTGTGCTATTACTCAGGAATTTCCATTCTTTTCTTTTACCCATTCATTAATATCTTCATTTACTCCAATCATTTTCTGAGTTCTTACTAATCAAGTTACTGGTCAAGTTACATCCATAATCAATACCCAAAAACAAATGTTATGAATGAGATGGACAAGAGGCTAAGGAAGCCTGGATGGGAGAGGAAGTTGACAGAATCAGGAAGGGGAGAAAGCATTTCCCCAAAAAAGAATAAGTGGTGGGATCTGCAAGGAAAGTTGGATAATTTATTCCAGAGGAAGAAGTGTAGAAACAGCACCTATAAAATTCCTACACCTGGAGGAAGTGTATGAGAAGATGAGGAGTGTGAAGTTAGAGTGTCTATTTTGAAGGTATTTGAAAAGCTTATACTCATTAGCAAAGATTAAATCAAAGACTGACTAATTTATCAGTTTTTGGCTCCTTCAAGTGTCCCACTGTTGGTTCAATTTCACAACTTTCTTGATCCTTTCATTCACAAAAGGTATAGAGGATAAACAGTTGTTTTTAAAGAAAGTCTGGGATTTTGATTCTGAAAACTCATATCAAATAAAAATGTGAAAATGCTATTTTGTTCACTCACAATAATTACATGAAAACTGAATATACAAAAAATGCAAGCTAAAAATAAAACATGTCCTCCTCATACATTATTGAATGATCTCTTTTGGAGTTTTACCATTGTTTCATTTAGGGAGAAAAGAATTTTTAACTTTTTTAAAATAATTTATTTATTCATGAGAAACACACAGAGAGAGGCAGAGACACAGGCAGAGGGAGAAGCAGGTTCCCTGTGGGGCACCTGATGCAGGACTCGATCCCAGGACTCCAGGATTATGATCTGAGCCAAAGGCAGATGCTCAACTAGTGAGCCACCCAGGCGTCCTGGATTTTTAACTTTTAAAATATTTTTTAATGTCTTTCCATTTTCCTAGAATTGACTTAAAAATAACTATCACAGAATCTTCTCCAATTAATTTTCCATATATTGTAGTTAATAGCTGTATTCTAATAAGTCTTTAACAAATTTGACTGCCAAATACAGTGTAAAATTTAATGGAGAAGAGATGGAAAAACCTCATTTCAGGAAGTTTGTGGAGAGAAGAAACGAGAAGGAAATGATGATGAAAATGGTTATTTCAACTTTTAAAAAATGTCTTTTTAAAAAATTAACTAACCAATTAATTAATTAGTTAATAATTAGTTAATTAATTAGATTGTATAGATTTATTGAGAGAGAGGACACAAGCAGTGGGGAGCGGGAGAGGGAGAGGGAGAAGCAGACTCTTTGCTAAGCAGGGAGCCCCTGTGGTGCTCGATCTCAGGGCATGAAGATCAAGCAGATGCTTAACCGACTGAGCCACCTAAGCGCCCCTAAAAATTTCTTTATCCAACTGTTAACACATTGTGAATAAAAGGTATTGTCTCATGCATTAACTTTCTAAAAATTTATTTATTTTAGAGAGGGAGAGAGCAAGCATGCACACATAAGCTGGGGTAGGGCCAGAGGAGGAGAGAGAGAAAAACTCCAAGCAGACCCTGTGCTGAGCAAGGAGCTCCAGGAGGGGCTTGATCCCACGAATCTGAGATCAAGTCCTGAGCTAAGGGGCAGCTGGGTGGTTCAGTGCTGAGCGTCTGTCTTTGGTTTAGGTTGTGATCCCGGGGTCCTGGGATTGAGTCCCACATCTGACTCCCTGCATGGAGCTTGCTTCTCCCTCTACCTGTGTCTCTGCCTCTCTCTCTGTGTGTCTCTCATGAATAAATACATAAAATCTTAAAAAAAAAAAAGACCTGAGCTTAAATCAACAGATTCATTTGGACTAAGCCACCCAGGCCCCCAGTTTCATGTATTAACTTCTAACATTTATTCTTTAGTCGCAGCATTTTAAAATTATTTTTAAGTGAGAACAGAAAATTAAACAACAACAACAACAACAAAAACAATCCAGGACTTCAATCAAAATACAGTGGAGCGAAGGGACATTTATCTATATTTAGAATGTCCAAGCTAGAGAGTCCATGAAGCCTGTGGGCAGAGCACATGTATTTCCGTGTATAGCTAATTCCAGCTTCACCGATGAGTCCCAACAACAAAGAATTCCTTCATCCACCTGACAGCATTCTTATCCTCAAAGATTTTCTGGAATTAGTGCTACACTTGTATGAGGTTCTGTCTAGAAAAAGCCCAGCTCTGATGCCAAAGCTCATGATCTCTGAATTCTCATTGATGAGAACACAAACACAGTTTGTGTTTGTACCAACAGACATAGTTTTTGAAAAGCTGTTGTTCTGACATCACAAAGCAAGGCAACTAAAAAGCAAAAAGTTAAATTTATGAGAGCCAAAGAGAGATGCCTTTAATCAAAACTGTCAATGTTCAAAAATTCCTTGCAGCATATGTTAAAACAACATTAAGCCGGCATTTTATAAACTTCTCTGCATTCGCTTTAAGTGAATTTATATACTGAAAGAAAGACATAACTCACAATAATAGCTTGTTAATACTGAAAGAAACAAGCTGTGTTTTTAAGAAGAACATTAAGCAGCTGTTTCCAGATGAAGAGAGTCTGTAAATCAGGGTAAATTGGTTTTATCCATGTTTGGTTTTCATTAATTAAGTGTTTTAGGGACTTTATGAAGCTAATGTTTACTATACAACATTGCCTTGCTCACTTCACTGTACACTGCTTTCTACCAGTATATTCTAATGGCCTACTTAATAACTAAATAGTTTAACTTGATTTTGTGCAGTTGCAATACATTCTTTTTCAGAAGAAAATTTGTTGTTACAGGTGGAAGCAAAAATGAAAATGCTGAACACTACCTTAAAAAAATAGGTGGGATTTTTATTGGATATGTGTTCTACACCACTGACTTGTAGAGCACATTTTGACAGGTGGTCATTTTCAAGTTAAACCATATGCTTGTTACTAGTTTTATTAACATTCTGTTTATAAGAAAGAGGGCTTTCTTTAGAGTTGATTATAATCAGAGTCTGACCACAAATCCATGGGTTTGTAGAGTTTTAAAAATTTGTATTTTCCGAAATATCAATTAAAAGGCATTGTCTTAAGGAAAAAAGTGAAATGATGAGGCAAGCTACCATCTTCCAGTCAAAAGGTTCCAACTGAGCTACAGCTCGGACTTTTAAATTTCCTGAGCCTTAGTTTTCTTAATTCAAATAATATTCCTATTACAAGGGCTTAGATACAATTAAGTGACTGTTATAAGCTAAAGAATTTAGCAAGCTTCAAGGATGCACAATGATAAAGCATCATTGTTAAGTAAGGGATATGTTTTTAAAAAGGGGTCAATATGTGACCTGAGGGTAGTGTATCAAAACGTGTACTACCCCATTCCACTAAAATTATATTTCATTAAAATGTGCAAGTGTTTACCATCAACCTTTCTATTTAAAAAAATCCATCTAAACTGAAAATTCAAAGTGAATTTTCCTTATTGGTCTTAGCCTCCTAAGGACTTATCTGGGTGAAGCTTAGTTCTGAAATTCTAGTTTGCTAATGCACACTTTCAATTTCAGCAGCTGTGATGTTTAAGGGGCAAAAGATCTGTGAAACTTTTTGTCCTTGAACAGAAACAACATGTACACACACAAACTAGAATAACCATTTTTTAATTTTTAATTTTCTTGGAATGACTTTTTTAAAAATAAGAGATTTATTGCTATTTTCTTCATGAAAGAGCCATTTCTTATCATTTTTGCCTATCACTATAAGAGCAGTCACTTTTAGAAAGCAGTTGTGGCTAACTTGTTACTTCTGGATTGTCCTTGGCAAAACACCTCAGCTGGCCCTAAGTCTACATACATAGTTTGGGGAATACATTTCTCTCCTCCAATAACCCAACTGTAACTCAAATACTAACAATGTAATACTTTATTTTTTTAATATCTTTATTTATTTATTCATGAGAGACATAGAGAGAGAGAGAGAGGCAGAGAGAGAAGCAGGCTCCATGCAGGGAGCCTGACCTGGGACTCGATCCTGGGTCTCCAGGATCATGCCCTGGACTGAAGGCGGCGCTAAACCGCTGAGTCACCCAGGCTGCGCACAATATAATACTTTAAAGAACATATGCACTTAGCAGGTTGAAAATATGATGGAAATAAAACATTTTGTTATAATTTCTTTAACGACCAACCACACCCCCAGTCTGACTTTATTTCACTACATTTATCAACCTCTCAGATACATACTTATCTCAAGTGTAACTACAAATTCATGGGGAACAATACTCTGGAATATAATTGAATACTTTTCTTAAAACAAAAATAAAAATGTATAAAAACAACTGATTTAATAATTCAACAGCCTGTTATTAAGAGGGTATTTTATAAAAGACACTCTGCTAGGAAATAACAAAAATGAAAAACATAGAATCCAGCCTCAGAGAAGTCAAGCTCATGAGAAAGAGAGATATGCAAATGAGTAATGACAAGCTTCGTGGGATACAGAGATGAATATGACAAGGTTCCTCTCTTGGAAGAACTCCCAGACTACAGACCTGCAATTTTGATCTAATTTGATTTATTCTCTTAAACTCAGTGATTTCTAAAGTGATTAACTTCATAAACATAATGACTTTGATTCTTACCCAAATAATTTCCACATTTAGAAGCAGCTTAAAAGAGGCCCCTTCAAAACTTCCAACAGAGCAGAGAAGACTTTTCAATTGAGAGTGAGGAAAAACATCTACTATTAAAAATACAATTATTTCCTTGGTTTTCTAGTTTTATATTTGGTCAAAGTTGCAGAGAGATGGAAGAGGCAAGGCAGATAATACCCCTACTGTGCCAGTGGAAACATGATGAGGTCATTATGTTCCCTCCATGGGAACAAAAGAATAGAAATCATAATAGGCAGACAACAGAATAAATCTATCCAAAATGATACTAGAAACAGAATAAGAAACAATGTAATCTTAAATAATTACTCTTAAAATCTTATAAACTTTATCTTATTTTTGTTGAAGTGTTATCCAATTTTACAACCCAAGTCAAAATTTTGATCCTGTGGTCTGGTTTAAGAAGTATCAAAATGCCCCATCTAGGACCCTATGCCAAAATTCCACCATTAACAAATATTTCCTTCAAATAAATATTTGTCTACAGCTTAAGTAAAACTTTTTAAAGTAGAAAACACAAAACACTGATTAAAGTAAATAAATTCTAATCCTATCTTTACCTATAAAGTATGTGTGAGGTATTGGGAATATTATCCAATCTGAATACATTGGCTTCCTTTTATAAAATTATGGAATTAAACTAAACAGCCTTAAATATTATTTTAGGTTTCCCTGTTCAAATATGATCATGCCTTCAAATTTCCCATATAAATGAAAACGAACGGTGATGCCTTTTCTGGTGCCTGAGGATAGAGTTAATTTTTTCTTTGATTGAAACCTCTCTCTTTAGGATACATATATGTCTGTTATGGCTCTTATCTCTGTGTCGTGTCACTGACAATTTCATGTTTCTCTCAAGTAGATTTGTGTCTCTTTATATAGTTCTCTCCCACATCTAGTACAAAACTGGTCCATGAAAATGCTTGTTGAATTGGATTTGTTCAATGGATTTATTATTGAGAGGACAATGGAATAATTCTTTCATTGTGTTTTATACGTCAAATGTAATTAAGAACTCTTGAAAAAATCTTTAATTTTTAAAAAGATTTTATTGATTTATTCATGAGAGACACAGAGACAGAGGCAGAGACATAGTCAGAGGGAGAAGCAGGCTCCTTGTGGGGAGCCCGATGCTGGACTTGATCCCAGGACCCCGGGATCACAACCTGAGTCAAAGGCAGATGCTCAACCACTGAGCCACCCAGGTGCCCCAGGAACTGGTGAAAAATAACCAATTTTCCTCTCTTAACTTCCTTATTGATGGAGTTGATAGATGGTTATTTTCCTAAAGGAAACTGGACTCTGGACTCTAAGAGTGGAAGATGAGAATCCAATTTCTTCTTAGTTGTCCTTCTACCATAATAAAATAATAACAAGAGGGACATAATTATAAATAATTTCCAATTAATATTATAATTAAAGTAAAAGATTTTCTAGGTATCCCTAACTCAAATGTCTGTGACTTAACACAATGTACAGGATCTATCATATACACAGAGGGTTTAAGGAAGTTGTGCTCTTCTAACATCTTGATACATTATGGAGTTTTAGAGGTTATGATAGAGAATTCTTAGTTATAAACGAGAAGTTGGCACTAGCTCTATTATGCACAGAGAAAAATATTACCTGGCTCTTTTCAAAACACAGACACTCACATAGACACAAACACATATACACAAATATTAGTATTCTCTAGTATGGCCAATGTGGCTATTTTTATGCTATTTGTTGTTTTCACTGCAGTGGCTATTTTGCATTTTGATATAAGTGGATAAGTTGATATTTAATAATACATGGAATTAAATATTCTTAGCATATATAAAATCTATATGACTTATATAAGTCAAATTATTAAAATTATATTCATGTTCTGATGCTATTGCATGAGATACAGCTAAAGGAATGTACAGATGATTTATTTCAATTCAGAAGAAAACTTTGTCCAATTAAAATGTTTTGTGCTCCAAATAATGCCATTAAGAAAGCAAAAACCAAACCATAGACTGAGAGAAAATATTTACAAATCAGATGTCTGATAAGGAGTTTGTATCTACTATATAAAAAACACGAATCTATAAAAAGGACATACAACCTAACATAAAAATGAGCAAAGAATTTCAATAGACATTTTTCTAAAGAAGATACACAAATGCTCAAGCATATGAAAGGATGGAAAAATATTATAGGTCATTAGAGAAATGCAAATCGAAGCCACAGGATATACCACTCTGCACCCACTAGAATGGTTATAGTCAAAAAGACAGAGGGTAGCAAGTGTTGAGGAGGATGTGGAAGAAACTGGGACTTTCAAACATTGCTGGTAGAAACATAAGATGGAACAAGCGCTCGGGAAAGCATTTTGGCAGTTTATCTGAGTATTTGACAGTTACCATTTTACTCAGAAATTCCTAGGTAGAAACCAAGAAAAATGAAATCTTATGTCAACTTGTTCTCAAATGTTCATGGCTCCCTCATTCATACTAGCCACAAAGGGAAACAAACTTCAGCTCATGAAAAAAAAAAAACAAAAACAAAAAAACAGCAAGTAAAACAGAGTATGTGATATATCTGTATGATGGAATGCGATTCAGTAATAAAAAGGAACAAAGAACTGATAGATATTATGACATGGTTGAACCTCAAAAACATTTTACTGAGTGAATGGAGCCAGACACAAAAGATCGCATATTTCATGATTTCATTCATATCAAAGGAACAGGCAAATCTGGGACAGAAAGTAGATTAGTGGTTGCCCAGGGCAAAAGCAGGGGTGATGGAGGAGGCACTGGTCATGAACACAAGGTTACACTGTCAGATGATGAAATCTTCTAAAATCAGATTTTGATGATTATTGCACAATTCTGTAAATATACCAAAACAGAATTGTACATTCTAACTCTGATATGTTAATTATATCTCAATAAAGCTATTACAAAATAAGAAGATGAAACATGACATGGTTCTATTGGAATCAGTCTATTTTTATTCTACTCTTTCACTGTATTGAATATTTTTCTCTTTTTGCCATTGATTACACCTCGATACTAAATGGTGAGGGTTTCCATTACTATTTGTTTGTTGATTCACTTTTTCCTTTTTTGGTTTGTTTTTTTCAAGTAATGAAAGAAACTTCCATTAATACTGCTTTTGAAAACTTACCGTCCATGTGACCTGAACAGTGGTGGGAGTCAACACAACTGGAGTATGAAGACGGACAATGACATCTCCTAGTTCTTTCTGTACTTGTCTATGGTCCACTCCTTGTGCTGGTGGGCTGATATCTACAGAGATAACCATTCCCAATATTTAGAAATTCCTAGTAAAATTTCAATGTATATTATACAAGCCATTATGATTAGGTCATTAGGAATAATTGCAGGGCAAAAAATTGAAACCTTTTGTGACAAAAAAACAACAACAACAACAAAACATTAAAGCATACTTGTATACTTACCATCCACGCTAGGATATAATTTGGGAGATGATATTTATCTTTACTAAAATAATACTAATAAAAGTATAATCTCTCCCTCCCTGCAAATACATTGTTGTGGAAGATCTATTATCTGCTTATTAAAGAATAAAGTATGTGCCACAAGACTTCTCTAGAAACATCAGTTTTCGAAAGATGTTGGCATATGGATGGACTTTCCTGAGTAGTTAATGGAACTTATATCTGAAAACTACTGTTTAGCAATTTGTTTTAATCCCTTGTCCCAGTTGGTAGATTGTATGTTCTTACTCCTTGACCTATTCCAGACTGGAAGTGTGGAAAGGAAAGTAATCACGGGGACTTGGAAAGAGACTTATATCACTAAAGGTTAACAAAGTGAGGGAAAGAAGGAGAAAAAGCCCACCAAACTCACACAAAAATACTTTTGACTGAAAAATTTAGGATACTGATAAAATATTCTAAAGTAATAAATTTTGAGCAGAACTTCAGTAATCTGACACATAAAGAAAAACAGTAATTTGGATGCTTTTTGGAAGTGATTGGGGGAGGGAAGGGGGAGAAAGAATTGCAATACTTAGAATAATATATGCTCAGCCATACATTGTTCTGCCCTGTATTCACCATTTCCAGAACACTAGTCTATTGTTCCATATAATGCTTTATGTTTTGTGTGCCCATTAAGAAAAAAAAAGATAAATTATAGACTCCCGTGTTCATAAACTGATATCAAATGTTGAATTTCACACAAACTCAAATCAACTACTTTAACTCATGTACTGCAGTATTCAATTGAGTTTTTTTCCTCCAACCATCTTCTAACAGAGGAAGTCTAATTCAAAATAATTTATTTTCTTAATCTTGTTTCCTCCTATTTTCTCAGGCCACAGTGCAACACACTGGCAAAAAATATTCGTAAATGAGTATCTCAGCCCTAACTTAAATTTGGTGCACTAACAATTTAGGACATAAATGAGGGCGGGCAAAATGGGTGAAGGGAGCCAGAAGTGCAGGCTTCGAGATATGGAATGCAGAAGTCATGGAGTAAAAGCCACAGAATAGGGTAGAGAGCAAACTGGTGGTTGCCAGAGGGGAGGGGGAAATGGGTGAAATAGGTGAAGAGGATTAAGAGTACATAGATTGCCGGCAGCCTGGGTGGCTCAGCGGTTTAGCGCCGCCTTCATTCCAGAGCATAATCCTGGAGACCCGGATAGAGTCCCATATTGGGCTCCTTGCATGGTGCCTGCTTCTCCCTCTACCTGTGTCTCTGCCTCTCTCTCTCTCCCTCTCTCTATGTCTCTCATGAATAAGTAAATGAAATAAAAAAAAAAGTACATAGATTGTGATGAGTGATGAGTTAAGCATAGAATTATTGAATCATAATATGATGTACATAAAATGAATATAACAGTGAATGCTAATCATACTTGAATTAAAAATAAATAAATATACATTTTTAAAGCCCCAGCACAGTAAACATAGTTAATGACATTGTAATAGCATTGTATGGTGACAGACGGCAGCCACACTTCCAGTGAGTGTGGCATAATGTATAGATAAGTTGAATCACTGTGTTGTATGCCTGAAACCAATATAACATTGTGTGTCAACTATACTCAAAAAACATTTTGAAAAAAGAAAATAAAATTCTCAAGAACCTTAGCGTGGAAGAATGCATAAAATACAAACTTGGCATTACATGCAGCGTATAATGAAAGCATTACTTTTATTTAGTATTTGGAAATTATGTCAATAATTCACAAATTTGATTTTAATTAAAAATAG
This sequence comes from Canis lupus baileyi, assembly GCF_048164855.1. Taxonomy (NCBI): domain Eukaryota; kingdom Metazoa; phylum Chordata; class Mammalia; order Carnivora; family Canidae; genus Canis; species Canis lupus. Next base: position 13,537,092 of record NC_132867.1, read on the forward strand.
GATTAAAATACTTTAGATCTCTTCAACTGTTTTCCAACCCCCTGTACCAATTTGAGCAAAGCACAAATTTATCTCATGACTCGGAATGTATAATTGCTGTTGTTATTTGGAAAATGGATAATATAAACAATAAAAAAATGAGTGAAACAATTGGGACACAAATAATGGGAACTACACTTTGGTGACTTTTCTCCCCAATCCCACTGTTTTTCATTCTTAACATAAATAGCAGAGCTAGTTTTACTTGATCTAGAAAAAAATATTATTAATATTATCATACTTCAACCTTCGCTGACACATCTATGGTCTACTGTGATGGTGATGGTACAAGTATTTCCTGCCTTGCTAAAATAAAAGATTTCTAAATTCTGCGATATTTAATATCTTTCAAAGTAAGACTTCACACAGCAAAGTGTTCTTTGAAAAAAAAGTTCTTTGCAGAATGCAAAGCTGCTGAAAGTGTCAAAAAATGATCCTGACATTCAGACACAAAACATGAGTTTTCCTATTAAATATTTGTTAAGAGAACATAAGTCTTTTGCTCTATATAGTCTCTCAACTGGAACAAGCCAGATCACAAACAACTTTTCATTAATCTTTTTTGACCTTTTCACCAAGAAGTTATTTTATGAGTCAAGATACAGTGACTGGCAGAGTTACTGAATGCTCAAGAAGGTCTGCCGGATATAATCACACCCAAAGTCTTCCTCACTCCATTATCTTCTGCCTTCCATCACAGCTACACACAAAAACTGATTGTTTCTCTCTACACTGGCGAAAATGATCTTGGTACTATGATTTCTTGAGTTAAAACCCTATACATCTTCAAGTCCCATAATTTAATTTACTCATTAAATTCAGACACACTAGAAGCGACTGGATCCAAGCAAGGTAAAATATAACCAGTTTCAGATCTTCAAATTCCTTGTTGTACTTTTTCTTTCTCTGGAGACAGGTTCTTTACCTACAGGCCCTTTATCATCATGGAAAATTAATCACATTACTGCTTAGAGAACAATAGCAAGTGGCATTCCCTCCTCCCTTGACTGTCATCATGTCAGCAACGTTCCAAAATCACGTGGTGACTATTTCACTGGATTCCTTTAAGGCGCCCTTCTCTGTTATAATAGCGTGCTAGTTACTATCACTGAACTACATTGTAATTATAATAATATTTTTATGGCTGTATGGTGCTTTTCATTGCATAAAAATACTACTTTGAATTATATCTCGTTCAAAGCCTTTTACAAATAAGAAATAATTAACCCTTTCTCAAGAACCCTGTGGGAAATGGGTTGTAACACATAATAAAGCCACGATGTCGATTTTATTAATTTCTTTCATCTACTAGTAGGGAGGGAAATTATAATGCAGCATCCTGTATTAACCCCTCGACTGCAGTGATTTTTTAATTTGAAGATTCAGGCTACTAAAGATGAGAAAAAAATCTTCTGTTTTGAAATTATAATATTCTGGATGGGTTTCTTAATGTTTTTTGTTTCAATTCAAGTTAGTTAACGTATAGCGTAATGTTAGTTTCAAGCGTACACTATAGTGATTCCACACTTCCATACATGACCCGGTGCTCAACACAGCAAGTGTCCTCCTCAACGCCCATCACCTGTTTCACCCTCCCCGCCCCACCTTGCCCACCTCCCACTCTGGTAACCATCAGTTTCTTCTCTGTAGTTGAGCTGTTTCTTGGTTTGCCTCTCTCTCTTTCCTTTGCTCCCTTGTTTCAATTCTTAATTTTTTTTATTAGTCCAAAGTAATGTATATATCAGGAGGAAAATTGGATTTATTCCTTTCTGAAACAAATTACCCCTTTAAACATCTGGCTTGATTAAAAACAACAACAACAACAAAACCAAACCAAACCACCATAGGGATGCTTGTCAAACTTGAGCAGAAGCATCTCCTGGAGGGTACCTTAAGACACACTGTTGGGCTGTCCCCCTCCCCCCCGAGCTTCTGAGCTGGGCCCAAGAGTCCTCATTTCTAACGTGGTCCTAGGTTATGCAGATGATACTCCTATGGGAGCTCTGCCTGGAGACCCACTGTGCTATAAAAATAGAATTCTTGAACAATAGGAATCATTTTGATTTCCCTATCTGGGCACTGTATCCATTAAAGATCACTTTTTGCTGTTGTATAATTAATTTCAAAGAAGGAGACAGGTTTCTTCCTTTTGACATATAGTTAAGCCCTAACTTAGTTGATTTATTATGTAAATGTACCCAATTTTTTGTTTATTATTATTATTATTATTAATTTATTTTTTATTTTTAATTAATTTTTTTTTTTTTTTTTTTTTTTTTTTTTACTTAACAGACCCTGACAGCTCTGGGAAGAGGACACATTCACCAAGGTGAACAGCAAGTTCCCTTCTCCTTCCCTAGATCAGGTATAATGAATCACTGTAACAAGTAATGCAGACACATTTATCTTTCCTCATGCAATCCCTCTGTTCTTAAAGATCTGCTGAATACCTCCTTCCAGAACCAGTCCTGTTTACAGCTATTGAACTTACCTTGTGTGCGCACAGGATCTGACATGGGGCTTGGGTCGCTTAGACCTTGGGGGTTGATAGCTCTGACCATGAATAAATAGATCGTATTGGGCCGCAATCCTCTCACTGTATAGAGCGTGGTCTTTACATGGTTTGCCACCGTCTGCCAGCTATTGCTCACCGATTGGCTGAAACATGAACAGAACACTCATTTAAAGAAGAGTCACAAAGGTACCGGCAATGGAGTTGGGTTTCAATGACAAAAGTTAATGGCTGAAAATTAAACACACACACGCACAACACTTGAAGTGTTAAGCCCAATAAATGAAACATTTGGATGATTTCGGTTTATTCAACAACAAAGCCGAGCCCACCTAACGGAAGTGCCATGCACAACAAAATTAAACTCAGCCCAGGAGATGTGACAGCCCGTTGCTAATGCACAGCAGCCCACTAAATGAATACCTGTAAAAGGAACAGAGGCCAAGATCACAACATCAAGTTTATACAATAAATATGGTCCTCGTAAATGTATATATATATACCTTGAAAAGAATTAACCTGTAGAAAGAATAAATGGACTACAGAGTAAATTATGCCAATACATTTTCCTGTTACAAGGTGTGTTTTCTTTTGCATCAATTCCACATGCAATATTATAATAGAGCCTTCTAAAACTACATATCTGTAAAAGAAGAAAGGAAGCATGTAAGGAATATTTTCCTTTGGTCACATTTTTAATAAAATTGTACATTACATAGTATGTCATTTCTCATCCTCAAATGGTGTAATACCTCTGAATCTAGAAGTGGAAACCCCTTAATAGCCAGCTATAGATGGGATGCCCATTTAGAAAATTTGTCTAAGGTCAAATGCTGCTTTTGTTCATAAAGAGGAGAAAATGTGATTTTTCCAGGGCTGCCTTTTCAAAAGTTCTTATACATCAAAGCATGAAAATTATAGAAAACTGTATTTTGAAAGTTGGAAATGACATATTTGTTGATCACCTTAAATTAGATAATGGAAACCTAAAATGAAAGTAATGACTTGTCCTAATGTTTAAAAATGACAGTGGCTATCACTATCTTAATAGTGGTAAATAAAAGAACACTGAAACGATACAAACTTCATTTTCCCATTTGTATAAGTATTTTATCAAATTCTCATGACATTTGCTAATTTATATCTATATCTTCGAATTGACCACCTTTTTTTCAAATAACAATTGGATGTATCTTTTCCTTTCAGGAACCAGAGTGTGGTTTTCCACTTTTTTCTTAGGCATACCTAATAGATGTATTAAAATATATAGCACAAAAGAAATGGAATTATTTTAAGTTCTGCTCTAATTATTAGAAAGCAAAGTTCAGGGTTCCATGTCTCAATAAACAATTCAGAACTTTAAAAAGTGCCCTGCCTAATTAAATTATTTTCTGCCTACTTCTAGTGACAAAATTCTCATCTTAAATTTTTATGACACTCAGGGTAAGAAAGGAGCTAAATGATTATGTCATGACCTAGACCCCCATAGAGTTAGGCATGGGTAATGCATATTTAATCCTATAATCAAGTTATTAATGAAAAAAACTTAAAGTCTATTCTTGAATAAAATCAGATAAATATTTAAAATGCAATGTTGAACATGTTCTTAAGATAAAACAGCCAGATAGCTCATGTGAGATTTTAGGATATAGGAGCTAAAGTAACCAGTCAATGGAGAAAAAAAAAAAGGAACTGTCCCATACCTGAAAGCCTCAATGATATATGCACTTGCTGGAAGGGCTCCAGGGGTACCTGGTTGCCAGGACAAGGTGACACTGTTCTTAGTAACATCAGTGACCTGTGGTTTGGATGGTGGCCCTGGTAGGTCACTTAAGTCATAATTTTTACTGATTGTTGCTCCAGATTCTATAGAGGACAAACAGAAAATGCTTCATTTCTGATTGCATAAGATTCCATAATACTTAAAAGAAGGAAAATAGTCTGTTAAAGAATTTGACCTAGACGATGAGTTACTCATTGCAAAGAACCAAATGTACATAAATGAATATTTGCTTTTGCTAAATTTACTGTTTTCTTTCATGCAAGATCACTAGAATTGCTTGGTCTTCAGATAGTGAAAATAAACTTATCAAGAACAAATGTATCAAACTGCATATATGCATTGTTATGTGGAGAAATTAGAAAGTGGTACACGACTAGTTTATGGATTCAACGAATTTAAAATCTCGATCTCTCCTTCAATTGACATTTAATACTGAACTAATCACTCAAATGGGCTCAAGATTTCTTCTATTGAGATAATTCCCAAGTACTTACCTGTCACATCCAGCACAGCACTCCACGAAGTCTCCCCACTTGAACTTGTAGCCACACAAGTATAAGTACCAGTATCAGAAATCTAGTGTGCAAAAAAGGGAAAGAATTCAATTATTTTAATTAATTTATAGAGTAATTACTCAAATCTCAATGTGGTAATATTTAATTTCTTAAAATGTGATATATCATTTAGCTGTCTAAATTGTTCATTAGAGTCAATCGTATGTACACATAAAATATTAAAATCAACTCATAATATTATTTTATTCATAACAGGAGTGCAGTGATTTTTATATTATATTTCTACAAGTCTAAATGTTATTTGTCTGGTAAACTCTATTTGTCTGTCCCTCTTGCCTCCATAATACCTTTATCTTCCTATAACTACATTTTATGATGGGGCTTCACTGTGTCAGAGTTACATATGGACAAATCAGGTCAGAACAGATTTTTTCAGAATCCTATAAATATTCAGAGATCAGTAATGCAAAATTGCCGTATCTTGAATACATTGTATTTCAATGGATAAAATGTAGTAAAGAGTAAATAAGCCCTGAGATTACACTTGACTTTAAAAAAAAAAAAAAAAAAACATGGAGAAGAGTAAAGGAAAAAAAAAAAAAAACAAAACTAAAACTCTCCCTTTAAATAGATTAGTATTCTGGGGCACCTGAGAGGCTCAGATAGTGATCCCAGGGTCTGAGGATGGGATTGAGCCCCACATCGGGCTCCCTGCTCAGTGGGGATCCTGTTTCTACCTCTCTCTCTCTCTGCCCTTCCTGCTGCTTATGCTTGCTCACACTCTCTCTCTAAAATAAATAAGTAAATAGATCAGTAGTCACTTATATTTAAATTTTAGTAGCACGACAAAGAATGCAATAGAATTATATCATAAACACACAAACCATGTCATGGAAATCATGGAAATTTAGAGCTGAAAGGGACCATTCAAATAATCTCATGCATCACTCTTTAAAGCATACTTCAAAACTGTCATTTCTTTGATCACTTCAACTATTTTTGTTATTCACTGAAGAGCAGCAAAAAAAAAAATTTTTTTTTGCCTCAAAAAGTGACATTTATTCAAAGAAAAAAAGAAGACAAAAAATGACAAGATGTTCATCCCTTGGCTTCCTTCTCTTTCCCCTCCTGCTCCTCTTCTGCTCCACAGACCAATGTCCAGGTTGGGCAGGACCCCCAAAATTTTTAAAGTAGTTGAGAATATAATCAAGAGCTCTCTTCTACAAATGTAAAAGGTATACATTTCTGTGATTAAATTTTGGCAAAAGGTGCAAATCAATAAAAAAATGCATGTCAAAAATCTTCCTTGTGTTTGAGTTCTATGGGCCTATAGTATAAACATATTTATTCACATTAGTTTAGGGGTGAGGCTGGGAAGAGAAATTGATGACCAAACTGAATAAGACAAGTCATGTCTAGACATAAGTCTAATTGTTGGTGAAATATGAGGGTTCATGTAATATAATATCTGCTGAATCCCCAGTGTAAGTGTAAGTGTACTGATGACTCAACCTTCCACAACTGATTCTCAGGTAAATCATTAGTGCATGGATGTTACTGCTTTGCCACCATTTTAATTGATTTTAAATGTCATTATGTATTTTAACTTGAGTTTCAAACTGTACTGGCACATCGTTCTCTGCCATATTATCTTCATACAATTGTCTTCTATTATCCAGCGGGATGATGGGGGATAGCCATTGTACAGAGCCATTCTTTCAAATGAGGCTGTGCATGCATTATAGTCATTAGAAATCTCTCCATTTAAGAAGCATCACTCACAAACTAAATATAATGAGCCAAGGTTGGATTTTAATGTGATGTTCATTTGAATATGGTCTGTGAAAGAGTAAAGAATTTGCATTTTATTATAGCTGTTGAACTAAAATGTAGCACTTGCTATTATGTGCAAATGCTGAAAGGAGAGTATGTAGGTAATGCTTCTTAACTGCATCTCCTTGTCATTGTGTAGAGACACAGTCTGACATTAGCTGTGGTAGGTAGGTTTTAATGAGTATTGGAATATTCTACTTCTCAAAAGATACAGATTCAGTTACCAATTAGCTGGACTATGAGAACACAGTGTTCATCACATTATTTTCCCCTCTTGCATTAAGTACCAAAAAAAAAAAAAAACAAAAAAAAAAAAAGAAGAAGGAAAGAAACAGTGAGACACAAAGGAATTTTACCTACAGAAAACTATCTTGACTATACATGTGAAGTAATGTAAACCCCATTTTTATCTCCCTTTAAAGACTGTCATCTTACAAAAAAGGAACATTTTCATATTGGAGTTTATTAAAAGCCATATCAAAAGCTGAAATATCATTTCTAAAACTCACTCTTTGATCACCATCATCATCACTAACATTCATTTTTATTCCTTTAACTTTTAATAATTTATTTTCGAGTCATAAGTGCTTCATATCTCTTCTCTCCCTCTTCCTTTATCTTTAACCAAGTGTTTTAAAAAGAGATTAATGTGCTGGCACACTCCATCACCTGCTTTTCTCCTTGTTGGCTGCAGACAAGCCCCCAGGAGCTTGCATCTCAGAGAAAGGATTCAGAAGCCTGACACAGGGCTCGAAGTTTGTTTGACATCATCAAGCACCCACCTTTAATTGCTTCTTTCAAACACTACTGGGGATCTTGACTATTCAAGCACACCCTTTAATTCAGTAGTACAGTGAAAATGCATTAACCTCCATGGCCCAAGTCTGCCTTTAGCCCAAAGAGAGAGGTGAAAGTGTTTACTCAAGGAGAGTTGGCATTAATTTTTTAATAACTCCCATTTGTTCAAAGAAGGTTAACAATTAATTTAGAATCAATAAAAAGACAGGCTAAACTCTGTTTTAATTTCTTTATCTTTTAACTAAATTTGACAGCATTTTTTTCTATTCATAGCAATGATTAATGCCTATGTCTCAAAATTAAAATGAAAAAATTATATATTAATTTTATTAACAAATATACAAGTTAACAAATTTTTGTGTACTTTGTGTGTATATGTACATACTAGAAAAGAGTTCTTTTTTTTTGTAAATGTCTAGGTGATACACTGATGAATACCAAATAAACATGCAATTAGAAATATATTTGTATTTTAAGAGAAGAAATAGTCCATGTTGTAGTTATTTGAAAATATATGTAATGAAAAATATTTTATCTTCCTTCCCTATTTGAATAGGAAAATTCAACATTGTTTTTCTGCTGTTTTTTTTTAAATCTTAACTCCCAATTTCTACCTACATACCAGATTCTACTAATTGTTCTTCCGCTAAGTCATTATTGATTAATTTTTCTTCATGAACTATTATATCAATCATCTTAATTCTGGCTCACATTCCTAATCTTTTGACTATGCTAGTAAACTCTTCAGCTTTAACATAGTGATTGCCACATAGAGGGGAGACTCTACATTTTGCTGAATGATATGACTATACTTGTAGAGGGCAGGTGGTCCTCATGATATCATTCATCTGGTATTCACACTTTGTGTAATCAATCCCTTACCTTGAATGTGTGTGGGACCTGTTGACTTGCTTCTGACCAACAGAACATGGCAAGGGTGACAGGATGTCACATTTGTGATTTTGTTACAAAAGACTGTAATGCCTGTCTTTCTAGGAGACTCCCTTCCTCATTGACTTGGAGGAAGTAAGTAGTCGGAATGAGTATATTAATAGGCAAGGAACTAACGGCAGCCTTCAGTCAACAGCAAATAAGACACTGAGGTAATCAATATGATAGCCATAAGGAACTGAATGTTGCCAGTAATCATGTTGCTCAGAAGCAAATCTATTGCCAGTCTTCGGATGAGACTACAACTCTGATACCTGATTTTCCCTTTGTGGGACTCAGAAGTGGAAGACCCCACTAGGTCATGTCCAGACTCCTAACCCCACAGAAACTATGAAATAACAAATGGATGTTGCTTTAAGCCCCTAAGTGTTTGCTAATATTGTTAAATAGCAATAGATAGGTAATACACTATTCAGAAATAGGCACTTGAGCAGCTTCCGAAGTAAGTTTAATTTGTTAAATTGGCAGGAATGGTCACCATCTTCTGTTAAAAGAACAGCAATGTCCTTGCCCACAGGTTTAAATCAAAACTCCACAGCAACTTAACCTTAAATGTAAGATTTTCCACCAACTAGCCAAACCTACCTTTTATGTATTCAGTCTTATCTCTTTAGTTTTTTCACATAATAGTTTGGCCAAGCCATTTTATCCACATTTCCTTATAAACATCCTTTGTTCATGACAGTAAATTAGAAGCATTTGACACTTTTAAATTACTTTAAATATCCTATTACCATCACCAACTTAATGTGTTTAAGATTTTTAGCTTTATCAAGCTAAAAATATGTATGAGTTGGAATGAAAGAATAAAAAATTTCTAGGTCTGTTATGAACTTATTAACAACAAGGACTTTCCTTCTAATTTCAATTAATCATTTATAAAATAAAAAATAACATGGCCAATAATAAAAGGTAGAGCAACTGTGCTAGTATGGAAGATTTTAAGTTCACAAAGCAATTTTTCCCTAGGGCAATACTTAATTTGAGATGAAGATCCAAATACAAGTCAAGCATTACTTACCCGTAAATTCTTAATCTGCAATGTTCCTTGTTCTTGTATAGTTGCTCTTGAATCTCTACCCAGAAAAGTAAATCCCTCCTTTAACCAGCTAATTACAGGAAGAGGATCCCCAGTAGCTTTACATTTCAGTAATGCTGTACCATCAACTGCTAGAGTTTGGTTTGCAGGGCCTTGTAGAATTATAGGTGGAGGTCTATCTGTTAAAACTAAAAGATAAAGATGGTTTAATATATTTTAAATTCTCAGAAATTATATAGGTTATATTATACTATTAGATATTATATTACATCCATATTAATTATAATTTATTCTGCATACTCTATGTCCATTATGTATCTATTATCTATACATACTATACATACATCATATTTACTGGGGACATACTATTACTTATAGTTTACTCTGAATTACCTATAGTAGATGACAATAAAATAAATTCTGACATTATAATAGTGTTGAAAGTATTACTCATATTAGAATTAAAATAAAAATATGGAGAGTTCATGGTAGTTATTCATAAAATATACATTTTATCTCATATGCATATTTAAGAAAGCCAAGAGTGTCATATGGGCAGAAAAAGTTTTCATTTTTGCTTTCATCGTAAATATATGTATAATACATAATTTTACCCTTCAAAGCATTGTGCTGTATTTATAAAGACTATTATGTTGATTGATGTTAAATTACTAGAAATAAAGAAGTAATTTCTAGAATAAATTACTAGAAATACTTTATTTCCAGGATTATGACACTAAGCTTTAGATTAGAGTATTATAATTTGGATTATATGATTTAACTAGTCCCTAAAATAAGCAGTAATCTAGTTATACTATATTTATGATATAGGATTTTCATGCAAAATAAGTGTTTATGTATATATCAATTCCTGTGTTTATCCAGGTAAAATTTGCAGAATTTCATAAACTTCTAGTTCATTGTTTTTTTTTTTAATTAAATATTGTTTTGTAGCAGTATTGTCAGTCCTGGAAGTATTTCATACTGATTTAGGAATATATCAGAATGTGTAGTATTATTTAAATGAGTGATGGAGATATGGAGTCAATTGGATGCAAATTTTCATCCAGAATTCATTAGAACACTAAATAAGGAAACTGACATGTCCGAGTCCAAGGAAGGCTTTGTTAAGAGAAAGTTCTATAAACTTCAGCATAGATTTTGATTAATTACCCAAAATATTTATGTATATTTAAATTATGTTTATTATATAATTACCAAAATTTGTATATCATATGTAAATATAAAATTTTCATAGAAAGGAAAAAATGTGGATTTTAATGATTATTAAGTAACTATGAGGAGAAAGCCTCTATAAAGAAAGTCATCTTGTGTTACATTGTACATAATCAAAATGTCATTTTACTCATTAATACTCTAATGTCCTTTGTCCACCAGCTTTCATAAATAATCTTTTATATAATTATCCATTTCCAAATCTATATGCATCATCTTTATTATTAGAATTTGTGGTTTGGAGGAAAACATTAAATTAAGCAGTCCTTTTACAGCCTACCATGAGAAAGCCAACCAATTTTAATTTAAAATAGAAGTTATGAAATAGATCCATTACATGTCAAGATACAGTGGACTTCCAATCAACCTAAACCTACTACATCAAAACACGTATTAAAATGTGTGTGTATGTATAAATTTAAAAACCTTATAAAAAACTAAAAAAAAATAAAATTTTGTTTGTGTATTATTGACAAACAAAAATTCTTTGTTTTAGAGGTAAATAAAATAATCTTCAGATAATGTAAAAATACAATATTATACCAATTCTGACACATCTGGCAGTAACTGCACAAGTAGATATATTCAAACTGAATATTCATGGAATTTATTTTCTTTATGGGTCAAAAATGAAAGGCAAATTTACAAAATATTACGAATAATTCTAAGTTCAATGAGAAAATGGGTCTATGTTTCCAGAGTAGAATCTATTTATTCTGTTTTTAATATTCTTACTTCTTTGTTTCAAATTAAATAACTATGGAATTCAGGTAACTTCTTACAACCAGTTTTTGTTTTTATAGCCATGAAATCATTAGATATAGCCAAGAACATCTAATTAGTTTCTTTCTTTTTTATTGCTCAAATGAGTAGCTCAATGTCTTTTTAATTAATTTGATCAATAAAGTAATTGAAAATCTCCTGGCCAGAAGGAATTTTCAGTTTCAAAGATGTTATGGGTAAAAGATGACCACTGGTTTCCATGACATTGAGGTCAAAGGTTAAATGAACATTTAGGGTTTCCAGTGATCTGTGAACAACTCCACAGTTTTCTCTAACTATGCATTATAAATCCTCAGTAAACCTTCATATAAGATCATGGTGTGACATTTATTGTCAATATAATATATAAATACATCTCTTCAGTTCTTTTAGATTCTATTGACTGTATTAGAATTCTCACTACAATTTTCTAATTTTCTGAGAGAAAAAGAGCAGAAGAAAAGAAATCAACAGTGCCAATGAATTAATAAGGTCTTCTAAAAGAATATTTTGAAATTCAAGTATATTGAAGCATCTTCATTCAATCTATAATCAGTAAAATTATCACTCAACAGAACATTTCATCACCATTAGCAGTCTCATCTTATAGGAACACTTGAGTTATAAATACCTCCAAGAAAGGAGACTAAGTTAAAAAATGTAGCAATAGAAACACTGCATAGATATTTTGCTTATTTCTCTGAATATGACATACTTTTTTTGCTATTTCTCTGAATATGACATTGGAATTTCAATTGGCTTTAAATTTCCCTGGGCCACACCCTCCAAAAAATGTTCCAAAACAAAATGATAGCTCACGTACCATTAAATTGTTAACCAATCTGAAAAAAATAAAAACTATGAATAGAAGCTGAACTCATCAGCCAATGTGGCAAGTTAGTGTTTAGAAATAGTTATTAGTAATAATAATGTGTGTGTTTGTGTGTGTTTGTGTGTGTCTGGATGGATAGGTCTTGAAGTTAGAGTTCTTTACTGTCAAAATCAATAACTCTATCACCTTCATTCAATGTTTTTGCAAAAGGATCTTGACTTTGTGATTGCTTACTTAAGTAAAAATCAATGTAGGAATTAATATTCAAGGCAGTTGTAGCAAATTGTTCAGTCACCTCACTCATCAGGTTTACACTTGTTTTCACTCTTTTATTTTGACCTCAGAAACAAATCTAGAATAACCACTGTTTTGTGACATTATGTTGACAAGCAACACAAGTTCTCAAAACAAAAGTTTTCCTTTTCGTTGCATCAGAAATAATTCTGAATATATGTCATATCTAGGTCTTCTAATTCATCAGTTTTGTTTTCTACAAATATGGTTTGCCTTTTTCCATAACAATTTATTTAGAAACATTTTAGAGACTGTCCTTTGTAAAATAACAAAAGCAGCTAGATTATAGTAGAAGTCTTCAGCACTATACTTGGAACGTTTTATTCTTATATATAGGAAATAGGTTATGGCCAGAATATCTTGTTTTCCCAATATATGTACCTGGACATTTTTGCTAATGGTTGAAAGCATAAAGGCTTTAAAAAGATGAATAATTATCTTTTATTTCTCTTAAAGAAGAACATACATATGAAGGATCAAAGATCTTGCCCATCTAAAGGAAGAATTTTTTAGCACTATTACCCTTGAACCTGACTTCTTTCAGTTCCATGGCAGTAAATTTCTGCAACATCAGCAGGTGCAGCCATTAACAACTCAATGTTCCTGCAGCCAATTGTTTGTCTGTTTCATTTATTCCTATTCCTGACATGGTGCTGAATCAGGCAATACCATAGACAGACATTAAAAAAGATTTCCTTTCTATTAATGTAAAATCACCATTTAATCTACATGTAAGTTCAAATTGTATAAAAGTGCATCACATTTCATGAACAGAGAAGGAAGAGAATCAGAGAAGTTGCAGACCAAAATTCTTATATCTCAGAAACCAGCATCAGAGGAAAATAAAAAACCCATAAACCTCACAAATATAGTTGAACAAGAGAGAATTTTTAGTTTAAGACATCAAAAAACATTACATTCTGCTCAGCAGTAGCTCACAAAATATCTAAAATTCCCAATCTATCAGATGTGACAAATAAGCTCTAGGGGAAATAAAAACAGATTATGAAGACCCTTACATCATTTTCAACAATCAGTATAAATGCAGATGCTTCAGTTAAGACTTATAATATATAATGTGCAAATAAAAAAAAAAACAACAATTTTAGCATCCATCAGTAGTTTGGAAGGTATTTGGTTAATTTAACTTAGAGAATGAATAATTAAAAAGTCATAGGTTATCATAATGTGATTATCAGCTAAGAACACGTCTATTTCCACTGATACTATTAAAGATGATATCTCTTTCTCATCTCATGAAATAAAATTATTAATGCCCATTAGAAGCAATCATGTCAGCATAAGACTAAAAAATATACAGATCACATATATACGTACTGGGAGTGTGATGTAATTTCTTTAAAATAAAGTATTACTCTATTTTAAAAAATAAATTAGATAATCTTTGATATTCTTTGGGACAGTACATGTAAAATTAGAAACAATTAAACGTTATTTTAAGTAGATTCAAACTTAGAAGACAAGCATTCATTTACAGGTTTAGCAATTCAGAAAAATTTCTCTTGGTTAATATGGATCTTAAAATAAAAAATATTATTTTCCCAAGACAAATCTAAAAATAATACCGCACCATCAGTAACTTCCAGTTGAGCTTTTGCTAAAATGCTTCCTGCCACAGTTAATGCCTGGCAGATATAGTAACCCGCATCGGAGCGCTGAATGTTGGTAATTGTGAGGTCTCCAGTTGGCGAAACAGAGCATCTACTGTTGGGTTGCTGGGGTTGATTTGGAAAAAGCAAGTTCTGTGGAAGAAACACAATCTCATCAATATCTTTTCCCACTCAGAAGGAAAATTATATTAACAATAGCTATTACAATTATTGGAATATGGTCAGAAAAAGAAAATACGTTTATTATAAAAATATGGTGTTGAAATGATTGAAGGCCACAGAGTGAGTTTCACTGGGAAACTTTTTCCAAAACATGGGAATATAATATGCTTTATAAAGTCAGCATGCTCTAGTCTGAAGGAACAGTCATCTAAAAACTCTGGATCTTGGGATATCTGGGCGGCACAGTCAGTTAAGCTTATGCCTTTGGTCAGGTCATTATCTGGGGGTCTTGGGAACCAGCCTTGGGTTCCCTGCTCACTGGGGAGTCTGCTCCTCTCTCTTCCTCTGCCACTCCTCCTACTTGTGCCCATGTGCACACTCTCTCTCATAAATAAGTAAAATATTTTAAAAAATAAAAAAACAAAACCTTGGATCTTTATTTTAACCCTTTACTTTCTCCCTGTCTTACTGCCAGTTAATTAATATCTTTGAAACGTGATTTCTTCATCTGTAAAATGAGCATAACAGAATTTGTGATAATGTGGAATGTAAAATAGACTTTCCACTAATCATTCTGAGTACTTTATATAATTATCTGAATTTCTTATAAAGGTGTTCAAATGTGTGTGGCTAAAATTGACAAAGACAGCCAGATCTACTCCTGCTATAAAATTTCTGCCGACTGCAATAGTTTTGAAAGGAGTTAGGTATAAATACTACCATCTATGCAAGATGAAGCAAATGATTGAAAATAAAAAGAAGATGCAGAATGTTTCTGAAGTATACGTGTGCCCTTAAAGAATTTCATAATATGACTTTCTCTTTTATGAAAAATTACCCTACTTTACTATACATCTCACAATAACACAAACAGCCTACTCATAACAATTTGGAAGTTCCTCTATGAGATCAGCAATGTTAACTTAGATGACCTATCTATGTTGCTTTACTGTTGTTCAATTAAGGAAAACATTTGGGTATAACAAATCATATTGAGGTATGTTTCCAAGTTGGATTATAAATAAGAGCATATCAATTTTTATGTTGTATTTACTTACAAAAAAGAACATTATAACCCTCTGGGATCTGTTTCTCGACATAGTAATTAATTTTCCAGGTTTGTAATTAAACAGTTTCAATACGTTACAATCAGGAGGTAATAACATTCAATTAAAGGCATAAGACACATTTTCACCTTAAAATGTTTTTACCCTTGAAGTAATACCAATGGAAGAGGATAAAATAGGGTATTAACACTTTTCAATTACGCTAAATGACTTTAATCCTGCGAATGATGTCCTACTTTAATTAGAAGCTCTTCTCTTTATTGCAACATGATGGATGTCCACTTTATTAGATTTGAGTGTGACACTATAAGCCCACTTTACATAAACATTACCATGTTATTAAACCCCTTCTAAAAGAAGTGATGTTTGCGAGCATGTCAGGAATATAATTTCAAAATGCTATTGCCCTCCTATAAAACTTGTATTACTATATAAGGCTAGACATTTTCATGCATATGAAACAATTTGAGAACAAGCTAATTCTCTTGTGGAATCCAAATATATTACTGAAATAAACCATCTAAAAGAGAAGGGTCTAAATTTTAAAGCCTCTTGAAAATGATACAATAACTCAAAGTATGCACTTTCCTACAATTAGCCATTAGAATACTAATTTACATAGCACTAATACATCAGATGGGCTTAATTCTCCCTGGGATCTCTTCCTCTACAATGTAGTATCAGTCCACCTTCTAAATGATTCGTTGACATGGAAAATGGCATATGATTGAGGTTAACCCATCATCTTTATTCCCTGCTTGTGTGACATGGGCACAAGAAAATGGATTACAAGCAAAACCCAAGAATTCTACAGAGCTCTTCTTGCCTTGAAGTGCCTAGGTATCTTATTAGTGCTAATTGGCATTATCAGCACATATTGAGGAATATGGACCATTAAGTCCAGGCTCTTAACTCTACTGATGGAGAGTCATAGATCACTGTAAAAATTGGATACTGAAGACAGTAAGACCAATTTATTTTTCCTAATATTCCAATTCATAATTTGTAACTTTACGATTTGCTCTGGCGATTCTCTTTTGTTCTCATTTACAGTTTCTCTCCCTCTCTGTCTCTCTCTTTCTCTTTCTCTCTCTCTTTGATGCAAGGGAGATAGATGAAAGAAAGAAAACCAGACCTAAGATTATAATCAAATCAAGTTACCTAACTGGAATTTTTTCCCAGAGATTAATATCCCTGGAGTTACATGCCACTTTGTCAAAAAAACAGAAAAAGAAATACTTTTAATGCTATTTCATTATCCTTAAAGACCATTAAAGCAGAATGTAGTATATTTAAATGCCATGTTTATTGGGCCACAGGTCCAATACATTTTATGCAATATCTTATAACAACGTAGAGCTATTTTAAGGCATGTGATTTACCCATGATACAGCTGTATTTATATAATAATGAGATACAGAATAATGAGATTTGACTCAATACATGGTTTTAAAGTGTAAATTTCCAAAAATCAAACTGATTTACACCATGGTATTTATAAAATTGATAATTAAATAACATGTTCATTTCATTATTATCAGTGGCTTGAGGGAATAACTTTGATGGACCCCAAAGCCCCCCTAGGCAGGTAGAGGGAAAGAGCCACTGACAAGAGAAAAAATATTGTCCAGCTACCAGGGCTTTCCATCCCAACCTTCGCAGGTTCTATGTGGGTTTGAGGGCAGAGGTGACCAGGGTAGTGTTGAGCCCCTCCTTGGTGCTGGACATTAGTGTCTGGGCAGGGGGACACCTCAGGTTCTGGCAGCCCTGACCTGAGCAGAAATATGAACTTGACATTTTAGGCAGGACACAGGGGAGGCAATTTCACTTTCCTAATTTCCAACAAGCTGTTAGAAATAGCGTCTTGTTTGATCATAATATGTAAAGCACTTTTACATATAAACTAACTTAATCATGTCATCCTCATAATTTATGCAAAGTAAAAGGTATTATCCACAAAATTTAGATTAAGAAAAAAAGCTTCAATAAAGTTCAAGAGTGCTACAAGGATTATACAATCATATGGAGGGAAAATGGCTTTTAAATTCTATCCTTTTTCAAGGTGTGTGTGTGTGCGTGTGTGTATACACACGTGTTAGAAATATGTTGTATTGCTTTATACTCTCTTTATAGTTTGGGTTGTTTGCATTAAACAGCAATTTTTAAGTGAAGAATCAAGAAACCTTGTGAGTAGAAATTGATTTATAATCACTAAATGATGGGAAAAAAAGATAAATATTAGGGCCTGGAACAGTTTTGATGTGAGGAGGCAGTGAGGGGCCAGCACTTTATCTCATCTTTACACCCATAAATCATAAGGGAAGTGACTCAAACAAGGAGCACTGAAGAAAGAAGGAAAGACAATGTGTCCATCTGTACTGAGCTGGTCAAACTGCTAACTAGGGGTGGTTCAGAAAAATATAGGAATCTATGACATTTAAAGATGATGACTAAGGGGAACTTACTGATGCTCCTCTATCCAGATAATCAAACATTAATTCTGATCAACAGGTTCTCTCTATGCAGTCTAAAAAAATTTCCCATCTCTGGCAAAGTCTTTAGATTTCCTGGGACTCTTAACAATGATTTGCATTATTCCCTAGGAAAGTCTTCCAGAATTTGGACTAACAATAGAGGGTGCTGAGGCCTACTCCTGAGAACTATGCCTCCTTGAAGATGGTACTGGAAAGTCTACAACAAAAATATCTCCCGGTCCTTCAGGAATGTGCTGATAAGTTTTAAGGCAAAGAGCAGTTTCTGATTTAAGCTTGAAATTCTGTTCATTGCCTGAGAACCTAGAGGTTAAGTGCTTTGTTCCAATTTGGCCAAGGCCTAAGTGGAAAAAAAAATAGTGTATCTGACTTACTTTGAACAGAGTCTGAAAATAAATACTACTCAGAGAGGGCCACAAGTGGACAAACCAGGGCATAGCAAAGACCAGGCAAGAGTTGGTTGGTGTATAATGTGTTATTTCCTATCTAATCCCATTGTGAAGGAATCCAGAAGGGATGATGGAAGTAAATATCTATCCCACTCATAAATGGAAGTATCCTAAGTGAATGATAAAGAAAAGGTATTTATAATACCTATCTATGAAAGGGAATTGCAATTGGTTTCTAGGTGGATTGATAATGGAAATATTGTTTGACTGTTTTACATGTGACTAGGATATTCCAAGAACTCTGTATCTACAAACTCATTTAATAATCCTAATGTAGCTTGCTGCAAGGGAGTAAAACTATTTTTCTGTTCAGAGATTTTAAATAGGTTTTGATTAGACTTTTTAAGATAATTTTGTTACACTGGGTTTTATCTATTCTATGTAAGGTACAGAATTTTGGAAAATTAACACTAGAAAATAAAGAACATTATATTAGAACATCAGACTCTTACTTATTTTAGAATTAATTGTTCCATTTTTTAGAAATAAAATAAATTCAACATTGATAACAGGAAAAGTGAGGCAAATTTGAGGAGCACCAGAGACAGGAAGAGTTCAGAGATTTCAGAAAAGCAGTCAAGGTTTCACACTCACCTGGCTGCCTTCTTTTTGCCAAAAAACAGCTGGCTGTGGGTTTCCTTTAGTTTCACAGGGAAATGTAACTGTTCGACCTTGAGCAACAATCTGATCTCTTGGCCTAACCACAAACTGTGGAGGAGCTATAATTTAAAAGGAAAGAAAGTATATAAATATCAACCATTGCCAAAGAAAAAGCTATCAAAGGGAAAATCTGGTACTGGGTGGATTGCTCAGAGCCAGACAAAAGCTACAATTTTTATTTTTATTTTTCCCTATCTTTTAAAGCATATTTCAAAATACAATGAAAGGAGAAGAGCACTCTCTCAAATGTAAGGAAAAGAAAAGTAAACTTATTAGTAGACACTTTCTAAATCTTGTACATAATATTCCTGTAGCCCATGAATTTGCATAGGAAAATAGATTTTTAATGTATTCTAATATTTCTTAAAGAAAAATATGGTTTCCCAATTTGGTTTTGCATTTTGAATAGATAAAGGTAAAAAAGAATCACTTCATTACCCAAGTATCTCCTTCGGCTGAAATTAGTCTATTCACAGACATTGACCAATTCCTGTAATATTTGTAAGACACTGTTCTACATGCAGAGATACCAGAAGGCTTAAAGTATGATCCCTTGTCCTCAAAGTGCTTATATTCTAAAATGGACAAGTTAGTGTTGAAGACATCAAAGAATTGAAGATCTGGGAATTACATACAAAGATAACTAATGATATAATGGCATGTATGAAAGGGGTTGACTCTGCTTAATTAATTTCATTTAGATAAGCAAGCATTATTCAGACAATTACTATGTTCCCCTACTGACACTAAGTTACAGAGATAAAAAAAAAAAAATACATGGCAGCCTTTAAGGAACTCACAACCTAATGAGAAATACAAAACATGATGATGACAACAGCAAAAGCAAGGTAAAACAATTATCTAAGACTATCCTAAGCTCAATAAAAGACATGCTTTCGGAGAACAGCACTTAAATCATAGTACTTTTAAGAAATGTGACAGGACTTCAGGAGAGAAGGAGGATCCCTTTATGTTATAGCAGCTGTGAAAGGCTTACACATTATGGGGCTTTGAGGAAAGGGCAGCGTTTAGCTAAGTGGAGAAAGCGACTATCAAAGGGAAAATCTGGTACTGGGTGGAGTGCTCAGAGCCAGACAAAAGCTACAATTTTTATTTTTATTTTTCCCTATTTTTTAAAGCATATTTCAAAATACAATGAAAGGAGAAGAGCATTCTCTCAAATGTAAGGAAAAGAAAAGTAAACTTATTAGTAGACAAAGGGCAAGAAGCAAGAATACATCTAAGGTACAGTACGTAATCTGGCAGAAAAGAAGGGTTTCAGTTGTATGAACATCATTGGCTGAAAAATGTAGATTTGAATGTAGCCTAAGAAAGTCCTCGTTCAGGATCGTTCTAAGATAAGAAGTGATAGATGCAAAGCAACATTGTTGGAACATTTACCCTCTAACGAATGTGGTATGGTTTGTGAGGGAGGGAGCTCAGTCAATAAAGTAGGAAGTCTGGTTGGAAGACAAAGGAAGTGATGTAGGCAAAGATAATGAGACCTAGACATGAATAACTCCAATAGAAAAGAAAATAAAGGGATGGGTGGTAAAAATCCTGAGAAAGTTCAGGTTTAAATTGGGAGCTAATTGTAAAAAGAAGGAAGTGAGATGGTAGACAGTAAAACTGGAAGTTTTTACCAAGGACATCATATCAAAACCCACTCCTGTGAAAAACAGCATGTTTATTCCACGACTTTTCTCATCATCAATTTACACTTTAAATTGTTGCTTATGCTAGAAAACCAAAGATGGAAAAAAACTTTAAAATCAATTCTAACTTTTAAAACCTGCTGTTCATGGCAGCCATCCTAAAATTTGAACTCTAAAGAATTAGAACAATAAATGATGTTCAGTAAAGGTTTTCTACCAGAATTCTTTTGACTCTTCCAAAGTACACAAGAGCAGGTCCAAGAACAGAGTAAAGATAGGGTAGCTTCAAACATACAACCAGTTACCCATTCTTACCAGAATGCTAGTATAGAAACAGCAGCAGCATTTTTATTTTTATTTATTTATTTATTTATTTACATTCACTGAGACTTGTAGTGACTTAGTTTTTGGTGTTCTATTATACCGCCTCCTAACTCAACACATTCAACACATACCCCATGGACAGCAGGGATAAATCTACTAAGTGAAATTTTCTTCTATAACTACAGATAACAGAAGATTCAGTCTAACAGGATGGAGAACCCAGATTTATGGATCTATTTGAACAGGATGTGGTTTATGTTTCCTTGCATTTCCAGGAGATTACTTGCTTCTTACAATCTTCTTGTTATTTCTAAACAATTTCACTGAATCAGCAGATACATTGATTTTTGTTCCATGTTTTCTAATAGGAACAATAGATTAAATCAATGTACAAAATTACTTCAGGGACAACTCTTAAAACACTGCAATGTCCATTTTTCAGGGAAGATATGAAACCACCAGATTATTTATGCCAAAAATGCGTTAGGATTGGTATTTATCATCTCTAATATCCAAGAAAAATAATATGTATTAAGCAAAATTTAAAGACCAGATACGGTTCCCACTTCTTAGTAATCCTATGAAAGACAAGCTTAGTGCCAATATGGACACTAACTAAGCTAGAAGTATAGAGAAACAGCTTGTATCTCATTATCAAAAATTTTTTTTAAAAAGTGGATTTAGTAAAAATCATTTAACAGCCTGATAGAAGTCATACATTCAGCTTATTTGTTCATTTGTACTGCTTTGGGCTAGAAAGAATTTAAATTGGCTCACATATCTAATTAGTAAAACCTTAAAGCCCCACATGTGTTATGAAGTTCTTCTTTATATAATTAATTTTTAAAATGCAGTAACTGAGAATACACATGAAGTCACCAAATGAAACATCAAATGAAAAGAATGAAAATATATTTGATAGTTTTAAGCATATTACGCTCACTCTGTGTCTGCCTACCCATCTACATCAGTAAAATTAACATCTATACTTTAATTATAATCGCATACTTCCTGGTATTTAATTTAACACAAATAGAGCAGTGTATTATCTGTAATACAAAAGGCAGAGGGCACTGGGTAAGAATGGGTGGAAGAGCAGCAAATAGACCAGGTGATGAAGAAAGGAGAGGCAAGATGACATAAAGGGCTACGGTTGAGTTATGTTTTGAAGCACAAGTAAGAGTTCACTGGATGAGGAGGAGTAAGGTCACTTGGAACAGAGAGAAGCAGATGTAAGGCAGACACATGAGGAGCTGGATGTGTTAGGGTAGTGTAAATAGTCTTAAGAATAAAATCAGAGAAACAGAGTGATATAGAAGGGCCAGATAATTTATGCTAAAGGAGCTTAAATTTTGCCCTGAAAACTATGGAGATCTGTTCAAAGATGTTTATGCAAGAAAGATGTAATAAGATTCATGTTTTAGAAAGAAGGCTTTTCTAAAAAAGAAAGGACAGATGCGAGGCTGGAAAATCTTAGCAAGTTAGGGCAGAAAATCCAGTTGAGAACTGTTAGTTATAGTAGCACCTTAAGAGAACATTTCATCAGAACCTTAAAGGACAAAGAGATTCTGTAATATTACAATGTAACATTTACGCGTAATGATAAAACCTAAGAAGACCAGGAAATCATATTTTTTTTTGGTTTTTATCCAATACTGATTTTTTAAAAAGACCTCTAACAAAATATTATTAGCATTTGTGTTATTCATGCTATGGAGTATTCTTTTTTTTTTTTTATTTCATTTATTTATTCATGAGAGACACAGAGAGAGAAAGAGACAGAGACACAGGCAGAGGGAGAAGCAGGCTCCATGCGGGGAGCCTGACGTGGGACTCTATCCCAGGTCTCCAGGACCATGACCTGGGCTGAAGGCGGCGCTAAACCGCTGAGCCACCCGGGCTGCCCTATGGAGTATTCTTTCATGTGATTTTTATTTATATTGCATTTTTATTCCAAGTTATTACAAATACACTCTATTTCTAAAGTACCAAATAGTTTCATGTCATCAGAACTTAAGCCCCATGCTGCTCTCACTGGAACTGGACTCACCTTATCATCTTTAAAAATAAACAAATGAAATATAGATATTAAAGCTAAGCAAAATAAAAATCTAGAGTATTTAAGTGTCTGAAAATGTACATCCTTTCCAACTGTCACTTAAAGTTGGACCACCAAAACAAATTGCATCAATCACTTTTACTTCTGCGTACTCTCTCTGCTCCAGATCTATATTGCAATCTCCTGTGAAGGACTATCAGCTGAAGGAATTTATTTTTGAGGTTTTAAAATGAAAAACTGCATCAATAATTCTTCTGCTAACATCTCACATTTTCAGTATTTCTGCCAGGTGGTGGTGAAAATGGTTTGAAAAGACAGTACTTGGCTGATAGCACCAATGGGAGGGAGTAGGCAGAGGTGGCATTTTATCAATACAGCAAGGTAGCACAAAGTGTGTTATACATAAAATGGATTTTCTATGATGGCTCTCATTAAACATAAAAAAAATGATCGGTTTCTCAAGATGACAATTCCAAACATATATTTAAAGCCAATGTGAATCAAAGAGGTTGAATTATAAAATCCCGATGAATATACTAGTTATAGAGATGGCAATTCCCTTACATGTTTCTAAGACAGAAGACTACAAAATACATATTTATATCCTCTCTAAAATCCAAAAACAGTAGGCAAATCTTTTGTAGTTGTGA
The DNA here is from genome assembly GCF_048164855.1 of Canis lupus baileyi. Lineage (NCBI taxonomy): Eukaryota > Metazoa > Chordata > Mammalia > Carnivora > Canidae > Canis > Canis lupus. Next base: position 13,560,835 of record NC_132867.1, read on the forward strand.
TGTAATAGTATAGTTGCTTAATCTGTTAAGTGATTATACCTTATTGTTACAGCTGAAACAGGAAATGAGATGAAGAAAACAGTGGTACAATTCAGTGGTCGATGGATACTTATAAGTTAAAAACAATAGCTTTATAAGAAGAGTGTGTTGTGTGATTTCCAGAAAAGTAGACCCAAATATAAAAAGGTCAATTGAGATTAGAGGTCTGGTATTGTTCACTTGAAACGGCATTTTTGAGAATTTAAATACAATGCACAGTAAATTAGATTTGATTTCTGCTAAATTATGCTTTGATACTGCATTCAGCCCAAGCTGGCTTCAATCAAAGTCAGGCTACAGCTCTGTTATGCTAATGCCCACTGATGGAAGTGAGTGGGTGTTATGGAAATCAGATGGCTGAACATGAGTAGGAAGCATAGGCCATGCATGAGGTGGGCTTGGAGATGAGGGGATGGGGAGACCTAAAGGTTAATCACATCATGTTCTTAGTTGTTTTTACAGGAAAATATGACTTTCTATGGCAGGCATGAACATGGAGATAGTCATGCAGCAGTTGCATATATTAATATGTGACAGGATGGTTACAGGCACACTCAGCAGATCTTTCTTTGGTTATAATTTTTGCCTGAGTGAGTAATCTTCTTATTCTGTAATAATAGGCATTTTGAACTCTGTATCTTGAACAAGTAGAAAATATTTTTTGGCTATTTAATATTTTTGCTCCTCAAATTCTAATATATTCTATAAACATATTTGAAAAGCACAATCATTCATCATATGTTTGTGTTAAAGATTTGCTGAGTCACAACTTTCTTAATACCATAACAATAATTAACATTAATTGAGTGTTTATTAAAGGCCAGGCAGTGTGTTAAGCCATTCACATGCATTATCTCATTTAATACCCAAAGAACCTTATGTATTAACTACTACCATTATGATATGAAGATCATCAAACTAAATCTTATAAAGGGCACACAGATTTTTAAAGCTTGAAGCACCAGATCAGAGGACAGGTTTGACTTATGGTCCATCTAATGCCAGAGTTGGACCTCTTAAACACTGAGTTTTAGATTAAGTCAGTTAACCACGGTCTGACTAAAATTTGCCATCTCTACTACCAAACAAAAAGGTAAGAATTATATGCTATGATTTCTGATATGGTATAAGGATGTTAAAATTGTAACATTGTTTTCCCTAAATAATTGCTTTGATTATTAAAGCAGCATAAAACCTATGATCTTGCTTTTTCTATGCTACTGAAAAGTACAACCTTTCTCAAGTATACTTATTTTAAGTCATTCTTTATTCAAAAACCTACAATGGTTTTTCTATAGCTTGCCCTTGCAATGCTTGCAAATTGTTCTTCCCAGTGTAGCATTCTAGCTTCCATGAACTGGCCTGAGATTTTACCATCCTGACACTGGCTCGTCCCCAGACCAGCTCTGGTATGTCAACTGAACAGTTTACTTTTAGCCACTCACACATGTATTTGCTTGTGCTCGTGGTTCACTCATCTCACTACCTATTATTCTTAGATCCAATTTGTTGACAAGGATTAACCTGAACATACGCTGTTGTACTTTTCTTGTGTTCTTTCCACTTTAAAGTATCTGCTCTTGCTTGCATTGCCTTTGATTTCTATTATTCCCCCTGCCTCAGTGTCTTGCTTCCTCAGTTCAGTAGTAACCACCTACTGGAATAGGGAGCTACAATTTTGCATTGAAATGGCCTCTTTATTTGGCCTAAAGAAAAAGCCCCAAATAGTAAACTCTAAATGAATGTCTTGAGAGGAAATTAAAAAAAAAAAAAAAAAAAAGTTCTTGATCTAAAGCAAATACTCAATGTTTTTTCCATTTTATCAGACCACAAGGATATGACACATTCTCACCAGTGACAATGACTCACTATTGTAGTAATTTGGGTGGAGGGATGCCAAAGATAATATGTTGTTTGAAAAAAACTTCCCAACTGATTCTGATATACCTATCTGTAGAGAATGCCGCTGTACCATATTGGAAATTTATGACACAAAGACTACAAATGAGTAGTCACCACCCCTGAGTGACAGTATGGACAAATAGAATATAGACAATACAGAAATATAGAGGACTTGTGTAACAATCAATTCTAGATTTTCCTGAAATGAAGTAGTTAATAGGCTTACCCTCACGAACAATAAACAATGAGAAGTCCTTTCATTAAAATGCAATATAGAGCAGGAATAAGAGATGGATGTTTACTGACTTTATCATTAGAACAGACTAACTTCTAATTGATAAATGATTGTTTCTTCAACTTACTTAATTCTATTTAATTTTTACTATTTAACACTTCATTTGACTTCAAAAGAATTTCTGTTAATAATATTGGAAATGCATAATGTCATGAAATATTTGATTTGAAGCTTATTAACACATAATTCGTCTCAGAGGAAGCAGTGCATTTATAATGGAAAATATAATTTAGGGATATAGGACTTAAAGTAATCACTTTTATAAAGTCTATTTAATCACATTTTATTCATTTGTCATTATTTTCAAGGAATACAAGTAATCAAATGCTAAATTACCTACCTTTCTAGTTAACCTTTTTCTTAGTTAACTAAGTGCATGCCAATAACTCCTCTACATAAGTGCTATGTCTTCTTTTTCAACCAGCCTTATTTCTAGCTAATATTAAAAATTCCATGGAAAAATTCCAATATTTATGCTTCTATTCAACAATAAACTAGTAATTATCTATCTATATTTGTGCTTCTTTAATAATCTAGTATCTCTTTATAAATAAAAATACATATACATTTATCTATCTATGCTTCCTTAATGTCCCTATGAAAAAGGAAAAGTACTAAATGACATATTGGTTTCATAAATATGAAAAGTAATGTAGATATTCAAGGGAATAGGGTGGCTACAAAGAATCACAATTCTTATATTTTTTATCTCTTTAGACTTTGCATTCTAGTCTACCTACAAAATGTCTCAATATACAAATTGCATTCAATCTTATATGAATAAAGATATGTTGCAATTATGCAGCTATTACTCTCTACATTTTAGAACTACTTTTATGGAATTTATTGGTTGTGGGAAGACTACTTTTTTAGGGTTCATATAATAGCTAGAACTCTAAAAGTAACTCACGGTTATTCAAAGTCTGAAAATCAAATTAGGACATGGAATTAGTCAAATGAATTATACAGTGTGACTTAAAATAATGTAAGTGGCTTTCTAAATTGACATATACAGTAAGCAATTCCAAGGAATATTGAAAGTACTGAGTTTCAGTAGTAATTGTGACACACATACAGAAGTACACACGTTTGATACCATGGTGAAGATTATTTTTTTTAATTTATAGTCACACATAATATATTCCTCCCTGTAAAGGAACAATGCAAATATTAAAATGAAATAATTCTATGATGATCTAGAGTGCTGAAAATGCCTTGAAAAGAGTAAATTCATTTGGTTCAAAATATGTTAAATTCTTGGATTTTATAGACAAGCACATAAAACCAGTGTTATAATAAACAGCTATATACATTTATCCATTTTGTATTTAGTCTTCATTGTTTTTTAAAGACAACACATAACTGGAAAACATCACAGTAATAAAATTTATGCTATAAATGAATTCAGATATTGGTTGGCACTTTAACCCATAATACTATTTAATTATTCTGAACAAACATTTACTGTTTTATTTTGTGTTAAGCTCTGAGGATACTAAGATCTCTGTCCTCTGGAACTCCCTGAATATAGAGGAAACTCCCATGGAAACAATCAAATCTGATACAACATGAGGAACATGATGAGGGTTGTAATACAGGATGTCCCATCATTATGACAATAATTTGACTTAGTCTGTCTCCAACAATTGGGGAAGGCATGGAGAAGAAAGGAGAGAGAGAAAGGGCGAATGAGAGAGAGAGAGGCAGGTTGAATTGTTCCTTTGAAATTAGGTAGATAAGGAAGGGAAAGTGGGAATTTATTCTTCACAGAGGGAAAAATGCATACATTATGACAGAGATATGAGTTTCTCAGACTGCAACAACTATTACCTTGACCAGCATGCATCACCACCTTTGGCAATTCAGGTCAGTCCATTTGTTAAACTGAAGGATTATGTTGGTGGGACCATGGATTTTTTTCCATGTAAATAATCTTTATGGGCTTTCCAAAGTCCAATTGAATCCTCTATGGTATTAAATATTTCTACATTGCAATAAATGTAGCAGTCAATCCAAAAGTAACTAAGTTGGATATGTTTAAAGATGATTTTCAACTGTATTATATTCCAGATAACTAAAAGAGATTTCATTTTGATTATAGGTAAGCATAGGAAATCCATAACTATAGGAAATCATTCTGAGATTCAACATGCAAATTACCTTCCAAATTCCACAAAAGTTATAAATTGAGAATGCCTAGAAAAATCTGACAAAATTTTAAACAAATTCTGGAATTGTCAAGCTTGTTTTCCTATATTCTTCTGTCCATTACCAGTAGTAGTTTTACTTTATTCCTTGCTTTCCTGACTAAAATACTGAGAACAAAATAAAATTTTGTTTTTTCTAAGGAACTGTTCATTCTCAAAAAACAAAACAAAACAATAAACTATTTAATTGAATTATTAAATAAAGCAATATTTATATTTTTAAATGATCTCATTTTTCACCAACAGAAAGAGAATAGTTTAATGAATAGTGAAAAAAACTCTATCTAGATCCTAACCTGGGAAAACTAGACTTTTCACATTGCAGATTGAAGGAGCTGTATGTATGGAAGGTGAGGAGGGGATTTTTCAAGTAAATGGTGAGACAAGACATCCATTTTCACTCACTTAACCTGTCAACTTGCCAGAACTGTCATGTCAGCACTGCAGCTAAACCACGAAGGCTGATCACATCCCATTATCTCATTTTTTTTAGAAAAAGATTGCATGAAGATGCCAATCAGAAAAAAAAAAAAAAGGAAAAAAAAAACTTGCAACCAAGAAACAAATGTACTGATGCTGAAGGGCTGCTTAGTTAACGGAATTTTAATATGCAACTGCAATGTTTCTTAATAACATTAATTACACGCTTAGTAAGGCACCATCCTAACTCATTAGTGCCTTCTTTTTGTTGTATTTTATCTCCTACTAGCAGAATGGGGACTATGTGATTGGCCTACTACCATTAATGTTGCTTAATCTTTTTATAGCACTATTTAAAGCTGCTTGCATAAACATTTTCTAGGCAAGTATTACCTATGTATGCATATGTGTGTATCAATTAACTGCACCAACATTTGGCTTGCCCCTACCACATGTGTTATGCTAGACCTAGAGGCAGTAGAAAGATAAATACAATAATGTATTTACTAACAAAGAGCTAATAGTTTTATAGAACAGATGAAAATAATATCCCTAATAAATCGAGAAAGCAATGTTTGCCATAAGAGTTCTCAAAAGCCTTTCAGATATATTTTAACTCAAAATTTAATTTAACTTGGTAGCTTATATATTTTTAATGAATCTAATTATGCAATATTCCCTTGTGTGATATTTAATATGTTTAAATAAGTAGTGTCATAATTCAAATGTCATGCATGTAATTTTTAGGTGTAATGCACATCATAATGTCTATTTTATAGTACATATAAATACACACACATATATATCTACCATGATATCTCTTTCTGTCAAATTACAAATCACAGTAACTTATATGTTATATGAAAAATTTTACTTTCTTAGAAAATGTGATTAAAATATTCTTATTATTTCTTTCTGGCAATAGCCAGTAAAGTCTCTTAATACTAGCCTCCTAATACTGCTTCATTCCAGATTATTTGTATTATTTTGATGTTTGATATTTATAGTACTTTAATTTTAACTACTAAGTTAACATATTTAGTTTTTATTTTATTCTTATTTGAATAGACTTCAAAATTAATAAGTATTTATGTTTTTGATACTTAGGCTAAGATAATGGAGTAAAGGCTTATTACTCTTTTCCTCTATTTATTACAAGAGAAATTAATAATATACAAAAATACCATAGCCCCAAACCACAAATGATAAAGTACTCCTGCCACAAACATACTCAAGTCTGGAGAAAATGAGGAAGCACAGTAAATATCAACTAGCCTCCATCCACAACCTTCTATCAATACCAATTTCACAAAAACTATCTGTCAATAATGTGAGAGCCCATCCCCTGGTCTTTGATGAGAAGAAAAAAAAATTTAGAGTCAAGTAAGGGACTTGGGAAATATGAACTATGACTTTGTAGATAACCAGGTAAAACGCAAAAATTGAGGAGAAGGTACCGAAAGAAAGGAAAGCCAAGCCTATGTGAATGACAAAATTGCAGGGTGGCCTCCATGACCTTCACTTCCTGGAGATACTTCCATGATTATGTTAGATCACATGACAAAAGGGATTTTGCAAATGTAATTAAGGTTACTAATCAGTTGACCTTAAGATAGAATAATCAGATGGGCCTAAGCTAAACAGATGAGACATTTCCATCAGGAAATTTTCTCTAACTGATAGCAAAATGGGAAGTCAGAGGAGATATAAAGCAACATGAAAGATTCAACAGGCCATTGCTGAATTGAAGGTTGTAATGGCCATATGCAAAGGCTGCAAAGTGATCTGTGACCCATTGCTGGAAACCCACAATGACATGGGACTTTAATTCTATAGCTGCAAAGAACTTAATTCTGCCAACCAACCAGAATGAATTTTGAATTGGATTTTTCTGGCGAATTTCCAGAAAAGAGCTCAGCCTGACCAAATTCTTGATCTTGGCCTATGAAATGCTAGGCAAAGGATTCAGATGAGTCTGTTTGGCCTTTTTACATATAGCTCTGTGGCTTAATAAATGGGTGCTAATGAAGTTGCTCAATTAGTGTAATTTGTGATGCAGCAGGAGACAACTAATACACCTAAAAACCATCTTTATTATGAAGCACGAATTATGAAGAAAGATGAAGAGGGGATTTCATATGAACTACAGGGAGCTTAAAAATTAAAGAGATCTGATCTTTACCACCAGGGTCACTAGCATATCAAGAAGAAATAAAATCGTTTTTGATAAAATATTCAAGATAACAGTCCAAGTAGGGGTTGCTGAATTACCCTATTACTTTCCATTTTCCCTTCTCCAAACATCCGAACTCTAATCTTCAGCAGTTAACTAAACGATTAATTATCTGGTAGGGTCTAAAAATAGGATCTATGTAAAATAAAATAAAATAATAAAATAAACTAAGCTGTACATTAACTAATTGTTTAATCATTGACAGAAAGAACATAATCAATTAGTCAAAAAAAGAAAAAGAATCTTTAGCTTCAAAGAATTACCCAAGGAAATACAGAAATACTTTAAGAAATAGTTGTCTATAGTCTAAATGAAATTACATGCCATAGGGCCTCTCTTTTTTAAAAGGAATCAAACTTTAAAAAAATCCTCAAAAGGGATAGAAGAGCTCAAAGGCAATTGGAGGTAAAGAATATTAATTATATTGAAGGTTAGCAAGGAAACAAAGAAAAGAGAAAATAAAGTTAAATGAACAAAAAGAAACAAAAGAAATGGTAATTGCAATTGAAAAAGGGAGATAATATAAGCATTAAGAAATCAGACAATATGAAATAAAAATGATGACTCCAAAATTATTACAGAAGTTAATAAATATGGAATTAAGACAAAGGATAGCCAACACAACTCATGGGAGATGGAAAAAGTGAAGGAAAACAATAGTCAAAGATAATAGAGAAGAAAATACTCTTGAAATAGAGTAAATTAAAGCATGAATCTGCAGATTCAAGAAGCCTGTGTCAGGGGATATCAGATACAGGGTGATCAGGACCAAGATATAATCCAGTAAAATTCTAGAAGAAGAGACTACATTGGTATTCAAATAATAAAAGGGAACCTCAGCTAATGATAAAAATAGTGTATAAACCTCAGACTTCCCTACAGTACCATTCCAAAACTAAAACAACCCAATATTTTCACCAAAGTCTAAGAAAAAAAAATATAACTCAATAATTTTATACCTATCCTCTACTTTAGAGGCAATGGACAGACATTGTCAAATACACAAGGCCCTTGCGGAAGAATTAAGTCAGTGACTAAAGAATATACTATTGGGACTATATATATTCTATATGGTCTTGAGACTATAGCATGAGAAGTAGCCAGAGCTTGTTTTTCACTTTAAGAATTAGCATCAGCTTAAGATATTTTAAATGTTTCACATTACAGAAACTCTGTTGGAATGTATACAAGGCAAAACAGAATGCATTTTTTAACGTACTATTTAATCAAAACATATGGAGCAATGAAAAACGCGATGCTTAATAAAAATTAAATGGGACTCTGCATAAGGTAGCTAATTAGCGCCAGGTGCAGGCAACATTAAATGGTTGTAGGAGGGAGAAGATTACCTCAGGTCATAGGGTAACAGCTTGTCCAAAGAAGAAAGTCTGCAGGGAATAAAAGTATAGGTTTCCTTCCAAGGCACACTCAGGATGCCTTTTGCAGAAAAGTGGATCTTGACATGAAAGGGTTCAAATATAATACCTACATGTTTTCTGATTTTAAAAAAAGAAAACTTGGAATATTTCCAGTATTAAGTTAAATTATATACAGCACATAAAATTTTCCAGATTTCAAGGAGGGATGAAGGGTGGTGGTGTCAGAAATATCAGTTGTGTTATTCTGTAAGTAATGTCTGCTTTATAATTTTCCCTGAATGAATTTTTCAAATACTTTTTTATTGGGCCTCTTAGTGGTCTTAGTAATGTGTTTTAGAGCATGTTAAAACAAAACTACACTTCAACTCAAACAGAACTTTCACAAATGAGGATATATTTAATTTTTGTGTTTAAGCAGTGAAAAGATTGGGAAGAAAACAATGTCCCTATAGATTTTTGATTAGAATAGTGGCTGCTTCTTTAAAATATTAATTTAAAAAATGGGAGTTTTGCCTCAATCATATATATCTCTCAATACCTGTAAATTCTTGTGTGGTCAATTACATTCTTCCATCAAAAGGTAACATACTTTTGAGTCACTAAATAAGGAAATACTTAAAAGATTCCATAAAGTTGTGTATTGTCAGTTTGTTTTTGATATTTTAAGCAGTTTCACCTGATGCACACAGCTTTTAGTTTCCATACTGAAGGCAGTCAGCATCTAGCATATGGTGTACATGATATAAAGCGGAGTAGGGCTCAGCTTCACAGGCGAGGCAGCTGGTAGATTTGACAGTTCTTTTCCAAATTACTCATCATGTTTTGAGTTGCTGCTAGGAAAAAATGTGTTGCCCATATCCAAAATAGATGTTCTTTTTTATTTTTAAGCTTGGGAAAGGCTTCCAATGGAAAATAAGACAGATGGGTATAGGAAGCAAGATATTTATCCCTATTTAGACCAGTTTCTTCTGTCAGTTCCCTTATCAGAACTTATCAGAAGAGTTTTCCAAATAAATGAATATTTCATCATTCTTAGTTAACTATGTCCTAGGATGTACTTTAGCTTCTCATACAAAGAATGCCTTTGGAATAATAAAAAGTCAAAGCCACAGGAAAGGCTGGCAGACTTTTAATAATCAAAGTGGCATTTGTCTCAATTTTGTGGTAACCAGGAAATTATGGAAGTTGGATGAAAGGACACTTTTTGAAATGTTAACATTGCCAATGAGCAAGAAAAATCTGGAGAATACTTTTATCTATTGGCAAGTATGTGATTGTCTGCTTTCAGTAATATTTCCACCACTGAGGATCCTCTAAGTTAAAAGTTTTTCTACAATCTCAAACATATAGACCAGAAGGTGTTTATTCCAACTGCAAATTGCATAGTGTGGCCAATTCTTTCAAATGCAGGTCATAAGAGTTATCTATTTGGACAAAACTCACAGTTTGGAGGTTTATAATGATTTCTAAATGGGACTTTCTACACAGACTACCAATTTTGTTTGTTTGTTTGTTTGTTTTCATCCTGTGTGGAATGCAATGAGTGATTTCTGAATCTGTAAGTATTCTGGAATTTACATGTATTTCTGATTTTCTTTCAAAAGCTTTAGATAGGAACTGTCACTTGAATTTCCAAAGTTTTAGATATTTGGTACATATTTCTTCACCTAATTAATACTGGACTCCAAAGCTGGATTTTTCTCCCCTTTCTGTGGTTTTTACTTTGCAGAACAACTTTTATGCTATTGCTAAGAGCTTCAAAGTTGAAAAACTTGCATTTCAATCATCCATTAATAAAGATTAATATTAATGTACTTTGCTAAGAGCTTCCAAGTTGAAATATTTGTGTTTTAGTCAACTAACAAATATTAATATTAATGTAGTTTTCTGTTATTTGACTATTTAATTTATGATTTAATTGATTTGTAATTTTGGATCTTACAAAAAAAGTTGTCATATTTATAGCTCCTGAATTAAAATTCATGTAAAAAGTTTATGCAAAGATAAAGCAAGCTAATTTCCTCTTTATCCATCTCATCTTTGGTGATCCAATAAAAGCATATCCAACTTTCAGTTTCTAAAATTAATAGTAGTTGTCAAGTTTAAAGTATAGTTCTTCATATTTCTGAACACTGTCATAAGTCATTGGAGATAGATTTATGAAATGACAGACTTTCCCAGAATTAAATACAATGTGTCAAGAAGCTGTTCTTTAGTTCCAGCCCAATGGGAATTTAAGAAATCATTTTAAACAAGAATAAAAACAGAAATAACTTTGAAAAGCCTTGTAGGTGACAAGTACATCTCAATGCTCCCTGTACATCATATTTTCTAACCAATATTTTCATCTTTTTTCATTTGAAAAATGAGTTTTAAATGTATTGGAAATTATTAACATATTGTTTTATGTTCTGGGAACTTGTGAAATAATATAAATCAAGTGGTCATGGTTTATCAGCATAAAGTTTCTATATATAAAGATATACAATTTCAGTGTTATTTTTCCTGTTAACTTGAAAAGTTATCTTATTATTTCCCATTTGCTTCTTAATTTTAGATATCATACATAGGCAGGTAAAGTTATTATTAATAAGAATTCATACAAAAACTAAAAAATGAGGCTTAAAACCTATAACATATTCCTCAATTTCCTACATCCCTAATTGTAAAAATCATGACTAATAATTGTGTTTAAAGAAAAAAAAAAGCCTGCATTTTATGGTAAAATTAATTTTAAGCCATAACTGTGTTTCAAAAATATAAAATTATGAAATAATATATGTCTCAGAAATTAGGAATGTGTTAACCAATGCCAGCACACAAAAAGAGTTTTCACATTTATAATCAATCTCAAGCTTCATTCCTACACTGCTTTGCTAAGTCAATACTATTCTCTCCATTTTATAGATAAAGTGACCTAGGATCAGGGATATTAAGCGGCTAACAAAGGAAGCACTGCTCAGAAATAGACCAGAAACTCAGATTGGGAAACCAAAGTTCTATATTCTGTATTTGCTATCTATGCAAGAATATCCTACATAACAATCAGGTTTGTGAATGCTTTAACTAATGGAGAAAAATGCTATGAGTTTGGACTAATATATATCAAATGTCAATGTCAAGCCAATGTATTAAGAAAGCTTTTGAAGTTAGATAGACATTTAGAAAGCTGTATCAAATCAAATAACTTATTAAAGTATCTCCTGATACATTAAAGAAGCACTATTGTAAATTCATCCATCCATCCATCCATCCATCCATCCAACCATCCGTCCATCCATCCATTTATGCATCCATCTGTTTATTTACTTATAACACAATTACCAACTTTTATTTACACACATTTGTTGGTTGGTTAAGCTAAACTTTAAAAGAGATGCAGAAAGTTTGTTAAATCAATGAATTTTTTTTAAATTAATGAATTTGAAAAGATCTTATTTTCCAAATGTTTACAAATAAATTACCACTTAAATTACTGCAAATGCAAACTGTTAACTTCAATTTTGTAAAGCCAAATGAAGGATGAGATATGTTAAAACCACCAACTTTTCATGCCAGAGAACACAACTCATCCTTCACTTTTCCTCTTAGTGTAAGCATCTACTTAGAATAACTTGAAGCATTCTACCAAATTTTGTTTAAATAGGCCAAACAGATAATAAGTATACAGCAGTTAAAAATGCCTTTACAAAGGAAGGACTCAAAGCAGTTTAAAATAAAAGAATTGCATTAAATAATCAAACTTCTTAATTTGGTTCACAATTGTTTATCTTAATGAAAATCAAGCATAACTAATAAGTGATTATTTTATACATACAGGAAAAAAGGAATTATTGTATTTTTCTCTTTAAGAAAAGTTAGCAGTTTATAGTATTAAACATTCATATATTATTTTCCATGAAAATCATTACCTATTCATTGTTAATAGCAAAAGTCACTACAAAATGGTTTATCAAAGTGATGAATAGATCAGGAGCAACTTTTACACAAGATAGTCCTGCAAGTAATATTTTAACTTGGGTGAATAAATACATTTCATTCTATCAAATCCTACTATGCATGAGTTATGAAGCATTGTACAAGCCATGCTAAATGGATAGAAGGATGGCTACTTACCAACAGGGCGAGCTGTAGACATTACAATGGTGTGGTGAGAACATAAAGAAGAAATTAAAAAAAAAAAAAGAAAAAGAAAATTATCAGAATGCATGATGTGTAATGTTACATTTAAGTATGGACAGTAGAGTGATTTCTAGTCTTATAATTCAAGTATGAACAGGATGTCTGAGTTTGATTAAAACTGAAAGTTATAAACATAATTCTAAGAAAATAATTATTTTGCATTCTAGAATTAGTTTTGCGATTGAGAGATATTTTACGTAATGTCTTATTGTCATCACTTACTATAGTTATTATTTCAAAGAAACTTTTAAACAGCCTGTATAACCCCAAAGTTAAGAACCTGATGAATATAACTATTCAAGTCACAGACTAGCAAATGTCATGTCAATAAAAGAAGGCTTCACTGTCTGATTTAAATAGCAATTGGATTTTAAGCATGGTTAGTCAGAACCATTACAAGGACTATAGAAAAGCCCCTGATGCTGCTTTTCAGCCAGTAATAAGTTAAGATCACATCACTTTTCATCCGTGGACAGGGTGGATGAAAATATAACAAATAGGTTGGAACATCCTTAGAGATTTCAACTGAGTAGCCCCCTAACAACTGTTAAGCTTGCTCTTTCTTTCTTTCTTTTTCTTTCTTTCTTTCTTTCTTTCTTTCTTTCTTTCTTTCTTTCTTTCTTTCTTTCTTTCTTTCTTTCTTTCTTTCTTTCTTTCTTTCTTTCTTTCTTTCTTTCTTTCTTTCTTTCTTTCTTTCTTTCTTTCTTTCTTTTTCTTCTTTCTTTCTTTCTTTCTTTTTGGCAGAGGGCAGGAAATAATGACTGACAAGTTGACTCTTGTTCACACTGAAAATGGCTTTCAAACTGCTGCTTCAACAAATTACTATTTTTTTTTATTATACCATAACTTTCAATCACTAAAATCAGGCTGGCCCCATTATTAGTGCACAGCAATTGTAAGAGACACACATGGGCTTAATAATACATTCTTTAAAGAAAATAATGCCAAATCAATTTAGATAGTAAACCACTTTATATAAAAGCAACGGACAAATATAAAACATATGGTGCCATTATTCAAATGAAGAAAAAATATATTTAGTAGTACTTGAACTTTTATGAACTCTTACATTCAAAATATAAACTTACATGACAAACAAATGTTTCACCTACATTCCAGTGGATATAAAACTCTAGTATGTATATAATGTGATTGTAGAATTTAGGATAGTTTTGTCTTGATGATGTCTCATTGGACATGATGAGATAGTCATTGAAACCATATTTATAGGCATTCATTCACTCAACCAATATGTCATGATACCAGCTTTGTGCATTCTCTGAAACAATATGGAGGTGCCTCTGTAGGAGATTCCTGGCCTTATAATATTTACAATTAGAAGGGGGGAGAGTAAGATAAATCAAAGAAGAATAAAGCAATTATAGCAGCAGGATGAAAATTCTAGCTTAGTGACCATCTACTGTGTCCTACAGTCTATGAGGTGTTCACCATAGCAAGAGGGAGAAAAGAAGAAAGTTGCTCAATGAACAGTTTCTTTCCTTTCATGGGGGAGGTGTGCACAAAAATAACAACCAAGGACAAGACAACAGACTAACATCATAAAGTTGTGCCTCATTTGAAAGATGTATCTCTTCATTTTGTCAATGTCCAGTAGGAAAAGAACTATGTCTTTTCATTTTGAATTTGCATTTTTCAGGTGCCACCTCAAGCTGAATCCCCAACATAATGTTTCACTTAGAAAACCAAAAGGCATTTGAGTCTATGATATCACAGAAAAAGAAGAAACTATGGCAAAAAATCATGTCTAAAAAAATAAAATATATTTCTCTTTCACTTAGTCTAGAGTAATATTTTTGAAAAAGGTTTTATTGTGCTAGAAGCAAGATAGTTTTTCCATTAAAATCTTGACTTATGCAAAGACAGTTTGAGCTACTGAAAATGGGGGGAAAAACGTGTTTACAAATATGTGGTTTGTGTCAACTCATTTTGGACCCATTTAAAAACATTCTATTAGATCATGAATTATTTGACTAGGATATAAATGTTGGGAGGTTGGTTGTTGTCTCACGTAATTTCTTTCTAATTTTATGTTTGTCAAGTCAGCAAAGGGAGCTACTTGCTGTTAAGTTTAATTTTATTTTTACCTTATTAATTTTATTTTTTTATTAATTTTAATTTTATTTTTACCTTATTCTGAAGTGGAAAACAACTGAGTAAATCTGTTTCAGATTTTGACTATAAAAGTCCTTTCCTTTTCCCCAATTGAATATCATGATAAAATTTTAGCAGAAACATCCCAATTAAACTTCTTGTTTTTGTTACATAGCAACATTTTATCCACAAAAAAACCCAGCAGGTGGATGTTTTCAAAATCAGCAAATTAAACTAAACTGTGTCCCTGCATTAAATGGATGAAAATGGATGTGGCCTCTTGGGTCAGTTGACCCTGTTCTAATAAAACAATCCAGGGAAGGGCTAAACATTTCATGTATGTGCATAGAAAAACGAGAACAGAAAAAAAAGTCGTAGATAATATGCTTTTTCTCCTGTTAACCTCTTAGCATGAGAAGTTCCAACTGCTTTTCCTAATGGTAAAAAATGTTTTTAAATGATATTTTACTCCACATTCTGTTGTATCATGGAGATTTTCTTTTTCTTTAACCCTGTTTTTGAGGTTTCAGTCTTAGATGAGTAATAAATACATACCACACAGATTAAACTCTCTAATCCATCTACAGGACACAGATTAGGGGAGAGACCATTTAAGGTTTGCTGATTAAAAAAAAATCCTATTAAAAACAAAAAAACTCTATTAGTTTTTTAAGTTAGCTAGAAACATCCATGCGAGAGGAGCATGCTTTGTTAAATGAAATGTTAAACCTGTAACTTTCAACAAATTATGAAAACAATTAGCTGGGAAATATCTCAAAGCAAACAGACCACTTCGCATCTCATTCATCCAAGCATTCAAGTATAAAAAGAACCCTGCTGCTTCTATAAACAAACAACTCCTCACATTTTCTCACCATTTGTTAAGTCAGCAAATATTTTTTAAATGGAACATTTCTTGGTGGGTTGTTTATTTTTCCCCAACCCCACTCACTTTAGAAACAACAAATAAACAAGCTTTGGGGAAAATTTGGCCAGGTGAATTGTTTTCCCAAAGCATTGCCTAGCAAACAATATATATATAAGATATATAATCACCTACAGAGAATATAGATTAAATTTAGTAAAGTGGCTTACAAAGACTACCAGATTTTGATAATATATAATCGGTCTATATATTTGATTGGTATATGATCATAGCTTTTTATGATCTGTTAGCTTATGAGGAATGAAAATGTTTTTAAGCAACTAGTTGCCGATTTTGTCTAAATTTGTTTTGTATCTAAGTCCACTCTATAGTGTCCAGATGGGGGAAAAAATGGATTCAGTGGAATAAAAGCAGAGTGATTGAGAAGTATGGAAATTATCAATATTTTCCAAGTCATCCAAAGTGCGTATGTCCTAATAGTTATTGGGAGAGAAACAGGTGGGGGTTTTTTGTTTGTTTTGTTTTTAATGATTTGATGCTGAAATCATAGATCAGCAAAAATCATTTTTGGTCCCCCGATGGAGGACCAACATGAGAATCTCTGACAAATTTTCACCAATGTAAATTCCTCTACACCTTTTCACCAATGTTCTGAAAACTCTTGGGAGCAAAGTTGCACAAGGGTAGAAGGTGTGACGTAACAGGGTGAGATATGACTGGGCTGGAAGTATGTAGTGGACTTTCTCACAAAGGATGAGAGTAGAAGGCATCAGTTAAAGTGGTACAAGAAAGGTGGAAAGATTGAGCAGAGGATGTGCTTGCCTATCTCTGTTTGAAGTCCTATGAGTATAAATGATGGCATGGGTGATGCCTGTTTGGTAAGAGTAATGTAGATGTCCACACGGTACTTACGATTTGGTACCTAGGGCTATATAATTTACTCATGTGGATTGACAGGCACCAGTAGCAATATAGTTCATTCATTCTATTTCACTGTAGGGTTAAGTAATGCTTTCTTTCACTTATAAGCAATTCCAGGGAGTAGAAATGAACATTATTCCATGAATGAAAAAGTGCATGACGCCCAGAAAGTCAAAGTTATTATAGAAGCGACACTGACTATTTCAATTATTTAAGGCCAATGAACTTCACAAATCACTCTCTAAATCAGATTTTCTCAGTTGAAGCTCATTTGTATCCACTTTTCACCTTGGAAGCAATGTTGATTTTATTATTTTTTATTGCTTTTTGGATGCTGAAATAAAAATAAGAATTTCAAAACAGCACTCTCCCAGTATAAACCAACAAACAAGTAAACAGAAAACAGAGTACCTTTAAAATTCCAACATTTAAATGCAATAAATACTTCAAAACAGTGGGTACTAAAAGATTAGTATAAATATTTTCTAAAGATTTACTTTTCAACCATATTAGCTCTTATTTATTAAATAAAAACAGTCCCTTCAAATGATCATACTTTTCAACTCAAATTTGAGAGTAATTTTATTTCAATTAATAATAGAAATGACACAAAACTAGGCATTTTAATATAATAGTAATAATAAGAGTGCAAGCTATTATTTTGACTGTGAGTTCACTTACCAATTTAGCCAAATATTAGTCTGTTGATTCAATTGTATTTCACAGCTGAAGTTTCTTACCTCGGACTGTTAGAGAAGCAGAGGCTTCTACTTTTCCAACCCGATTCTCGGCAATACACAGATAGGTGCCTTCATCTGTACTCATGGCCTTTTTAATTCTCAGTGTGTAATCATCTTTGATGTCATACCTGTGTGGAAATGAATTGATTTTATTAAATAACATATTGGCTATATTAAGATAACACTGTGTTTTCATCTTCATTTTTCTCTTTTGGTATTGTATTTTAACTAAAATAAAACACACATGCATACATACATAATAATCAGCCACAAAGTGCAATTGTTAGATTAAAGGTGTTACTAAATAAGATCATTAATTTCAGAAGTGGGAAAGCCTGAGTGGCTCAGTGGTTGAGCATCTGCCTTCAGCTCAGGGCATGATCTCGGAGTCCCAGGATCAAGTCCCACATCAGGCTCCCTGCATGGAGCCTGCTTCTCCTTCTGCTTATGTCTCTGCCTCTCTCTCTCTCTCTGTGTTTCTCATGAATAAATAAATAAAATCTTTAAAAAAATTTTTTTTAAATTTCACATGTGATCTCTTTCGGCTCGATTACCAATTACCCATATTTTTATACATATAACAACTTTTACTGCATCAAGACTATCAAAGGTGTTATTAGCATTTTGGCTTTTGTCTCTTAGTTCTTAGATAGTAAGTAAGGAATAATGTATATTTCAGTTTCTAGGGGAGTTATATTCTATTATTTTCTGGGTTACACTGTATTTCAATATATGATTTACTTATGGGGCATCTTGAATATAGAGCTGAAATATATTAAAGGAAATCTTTTCCTCTTATTTGTTGGCAAACTGACACAAATACATTGTTGAAAGAATTAAGAAGGGGCTGATTTTTAAAAATTAGTAATATCGACACTTAAAACATCAACATGCCATGGAGTGATTTCTGGAAATGCACATCCTCAGCTCTTTCCACACTTTTATTTTCTCGCTTCTTCTTCTTCTTTTTTTTGTTTTTTTTTAACAAGTAGACCAATACACTAGTTCAGAAAAAGATTCTGAAATTTAATTCATTTTAATGAATCTGTTGAAATACTTGCATAAGAATATGCTCTTATTAGATTCAGAGGTTACAATTACACAAGCAAAATAACAAAGCTATTATCTTTTCATTCTTTTCATATCTGATCTTTCCTCTTGATTTTCACTGATGGTCTTTGTTATTTCACACACACAATTTTGCAATAGCTTTTGATTGATCACATTGCCTCTCCATGTATATCACACAG
Source organism: Canis lupus baileyi (assembly GCF_048164855.1). Lineage (NCBI taxonomy): Eukaryota > Metazoa > Chordata > Mammalia > Carnivora > Canidae > Canis > Canis lupus. The sequence continues at coordinate 13,579,401 of NC_132867.1, forward strand.
ATAAAGCTGTATTTTTAAAATATTTGTTTCTACCTACTCAAAACTAGCTGTGACTTCCTATTGCTTTCAAGACAAAAGCAAACTTTTTAGGCTTGCATTGAAGACTACTATTTCAGATTTCCTCTACTTTGGGCTTTAGCTAAAAGAATAATATTTTAAGTTTACTTCAATGCAAAGAACATAGACCTAATAATTGTTCTGTTTGATAGAACTTTGCATGACGCAAAGCAATGTCTATGAACCAATCATGCTACAACTAAACTTCAACAGGGACACCTAGGTGGCTCAGTCGGTTAAGCATCTGCCTTCGGCTCAGATCATGGTCTCAGCATCCTAGGATCAAGCCTTGCATCAGGCTTTCTGCTCAGCCAGGAGTCCGCCTCTTCCTCTGCCCCTCATCCCCATTGTGCACTCATGTTCTTTTTCTCAAATGAATAAAATCTTAAAATAAATAAATAAAGTATTTTACTGTAGAAAAGGGGTACACACAGAGTGGAATAAGTGCCAGGTTGAGAGTCAGAGGTCAAGATCTGAATTCTGATTATTCTCTTTAGTAGTAAAATGACTTGAGCAAATCATTTCACTTGAATAAGGGTCAGTTTCCATCTGTAAAATGACAATCTTTGATTCAGAGAATTATTTTGAGATTGCTATTAGCTAATGGATGTGAGTCTTTTTGATTTGCTTGTTTAAAATGTGAGGCAACATTCAGTTTTTAATTTTTTTCCTGACTGACAGATCAGAAATCATATATAATACAAGTATCTTTTAAAAAAAAAACTTAGAATAATATTTTCATGTGTGTTTGATCCAGAGAGGATTTTACAGACATTCAAGTCTGCAATATCTTCCCCTCTTCAACTTTTTTTTTTTTAAGATTGTATTTATTCATGAGAGACAGAGGAAAGAGGTGGAGACATAAGCAGAGGGAGAAGCAGGCTCCATGCAAGGAGCCCGATGTGGGACTTGATCCCAGGACCCCGGGATCACGACCTGAGTCAAAGGCAGATGCTCAACCACTGAGCCACCCAGGCACCCCTCCTCTTTTAACTTTCGATAAAAATTCAGAGAGCTCTGAAGACACTTTATCAAGTCAAACAAAAGCCATGACAAAATTCTAGCCAGAATTCAGTTTCTTAGGATGAATTAGAAATGTCTACAAAATGCAATGGGAGAAGGGGCAGAGAGAGAAGCAGACTCCTGGCTGAGCAGGGAGCCCAGTGCAGGGCTGGAACATAACCTGAGTCGAAGGCAGACACTTATCCAACTGAGCCACTCAAGTACTCCTGTTGAATTTTTAAGTGCTAACTTAAGACGTATATGACACATTATCTATATCATTTGGATAGAAATATAATTTCACATTCAACAAACATTTAGTTCTACCTTATGGCAGAATTTACCTCAGGTTAGATAAATTCATCCTGTAGGGAACAATGTGGGGGATAAACAGAGTAAGAAAACTATTTATATCTTGCTTTAGTAAGTAAAAAATGTATACTTATAAATCACAGATTACATAATATTTGAACCCAAAATAAGTCTGAAATGAGACTTGTTGAGATTTCTTGTATTTTTAAGGAGTATTAAAGAAAACCAAGAATAGGAATGGGAATATTGCATCAATATTTTATTTTTTTTGTTCTTTTAAATTGGTTTTGTTTGTTTAAGGGTTCCCTGGTCAGGGATACAAGTAACTGTGCATTCTACTCTTTGATTGTTATTTTGTTTTCATAAGAAAAATGAAAAATGAAATACAGGTTGGGAGGAATGAATTGTATTAATCTTAGCTACTAATATAAGAGACTACCTTTCAAAGATAACATGTCACTATAAGAAATTAGGATACTTCCTTTTTTTTTTTTTTTTTTTCCTCCTAACTAGAGACACGGTTTCAGGTTGTAAAACTCTGGATAAGGATAATGGGCTGGTGCTATGGAGCTTACAATTTACCCCTGAAAGTCATTGACATCTGAGAAAGTTATAATGAAAATTTAATTATTTTTTTCAAGATACTAATATTTAAGGAGATTTATGCCAGGCACTGCATTAAAACTGGGGATACATGCTTTCATAAACCTCTGAGCCTAGTGAAATGATTCTCAACTGGAAGGGATGAGATATGACTCTACACAAAGGTATATCAGAAGTACCTCTAAGACTTTCTCCAGCTAACACATACTTTTCTCCAGTCCCAAGGTTTGGTATGCATACATTTCTGAGGGCCATACTGTCCTATCCCAATTAGAAATAACAATACACTAGTCCTGCTAGGTCCCATCATACAGGAGTGTTGAAATTTAAAACAAACCAACATCAAGAACAACAATAACAAATTTGAATACACTTAGATATCATGGGGTGCTCAGAATCTTTAAATTTTCATTATCCACTGGATCTTTGCTTGAGTAAAGATTGTGAATATTAGCATTATGAATTTATATAAAATTATTTTGAAGATATACAAAATGACTGAATCTTTCCATTAAGAGAAACTTCAAAACCTCCTCTTCTGCAACCATGATCAACATCTGAATCCTATGTGTCACAATATACCAATCAGCCTTCCTTTCAACTTCTTCCTATGATGAATGACCTCTTCCATTTTTGAATACTGCTGATCTCTATTAGAAGGTCTCCTATAGATGATAAACAAACAAACAAAACCTTCTTCCAGAAGTTTCTGCTAATGCTTTTACTTCCTATGCCAACTTGAAAGGTGTATGCTCTTTCCTGCATGACAGCCTTTTGAATTTTACATTTTTTTTTTTACAAATTATCTCATTTTTAGGTCAACTACTTCTAATAACAAACTGTATAATGTGATAACAGTTATAATCTGAATGTTTTAAGAAGAACAAAGAGTATTAATACAAATTCACTGGTTGATATACCTAAATATGATTATGTTGTTCTATTTGAAACCATCCAATGATTTCTCAGTCACTCAGAATAAAACCTATTTCAATGATCTTCAGTTTTAGATAATCTACTTCTTGCTTACCTGTCCAATTTCATGTTCACTCTCTTCTAACCACATGAGTCTTTTCTTTGTTTAACTGAACACCTAGTTACCACAATGTCTTTGTACTGTTGCAACTTCATGGAATGCCTTTCCCCTCCATCTTCCATTGCTAATCTTTAACTTCCAAGATGACGTAAATATTCCCTCAAAGATGTCTTTCCTGCCCAAACAATGTGAAGTAGCTTTCTACCCACCAGTGACTTTTAAAAATTACTTGTATTTCTTTTTATTTTCTTATCCTCCTTTTCCACTTTTATTTTTTTCCTTTAAAGCTATATCTTTTGAGTTTTTAGTTTTCTTATTTATTGTCTTTCCAAGAGCATATGTGTTCCATGAGAACAAGAACTATATGTACCTCAAGTCCTATCCAACAGCCCCTGATCTTGGATGTGTCCGATGAATGCTTATTGAATGAATGATGAACCATCCAACAAATGCCTAATTTCTTCTGTATTTCTTTCAAAATAGAGTTACCAATACAACAACTGTATGTAGAATGGAAAGAGTAACTATTTTGAAGCATAGCATCCTACTATATCAAGGAATATAAAAATATTTTTAGATTTATACATCAGCAGTTAGCTCTGAAACATTGGCTAAGTTAGTATCAACATAATATTGTGAACTCAAAACATTTAATACATAAATGCTACTAGAAAGATACAGACCTAAAATAAAGAAGTTAGCTAATCTTGACCAGCAATTTAGACATTTGGTTTACAAGCTATCATTAATAAATTTCACTCTATAAATTAATAATATGAAAAAATAATCTCTCTTCCTACAAGGGAATAAATGAAATGATTCTGGAAGAATATCTAAAATAAATGTGAAAACTATGAGAAAATAGAATTAAAGCTTTGTGTTCTGCTGAAAGATTTCAAATATATTACCTCATTATTTTGGCAACTAGAGTGATTTCTAATAACACGCCTTATGAAAGTAAAATAAAGACAACAAAAAATACATAGCACAATGCTCTCGAACATACTGTTTAATTTATCCTCATAAAGATTCTGGTAGGCAGGGAGGTAAAATGTTATTCCCCTTATTTTAAAAATAAAAGAAACTTATAAAGTTCAATCTGCCTGAAGGCAAACCATATAGTTTGTTAATAAATATACCTTTGCAAAATATAGATACTGGTTATTCTACAGAGCTAACAGATTATAAAGTCTGAGACACAGTAAAGAATTGAAAAATTGTTGAGTCTGGTTAAATGTCCTAAGTTTAAGTTTAAAAAAACAGCACTTTGTTATCCGGAACCCTGAAATTCATTGGTAGCAAAGGTTTAGAGCATATTGGAATCTAGAATCTACAGTCTTCATGAACTAGGTTACAGAGGTTATAACTTTCTATTAAGAGACAGAATAAGGATTCAATTTATTTAAAAAAATCATGATGTATAAATATATAAAAGAAAAATTAAAGTAAGTATGGACTTACTACCAAAATGGCAGCTACTCCCACAAAATTTTCCTTAATGGGTTTAGTAAATAAATGGTCAATAATATAATTAAGCTTTTAGTGGCTGAGAATTCAGGCCTTGTGGTCTGTGTACAGAAATTTACACAAGATAGTATAAAATAATAATTTCAATTTGGTTATTTGTGGGCTGAAATATGCATGAAAGCAATGTGTGTGTGTGTGTGTGTGTGTGTGTGTGTGTGTTTGGCTCACTGATGTTTTTAAATTACTGAAATAATTGACATCATTTAAAATTTTGACATTTTTCACATACAAATTTGGATTCTCAAATCAAAATCTCTTACTCCAAAGTACATATTCTTTCTCTTCCATCATACTGCCAACCCAATGTATCTAATTCAATGGTACACTGTACTGCTGGAGATCCTACTCTTCCTTCTAACACCATTCAATCATTATGCCAGTTTCTAGCCTGAACCCTGATGGTACTATGACAAACCCAGGAAACCCAAGCACATCATGTATCTTTATCAATTTTCACAATAAGAAGCACCTTTGGGTCAGAGAAATGATAAACTTATAATGTGACCAAATTAGTTCTTACTTGCAAAACCTTAAGAAATGCAAGAATTGATTTTAAAGAAACTATATCTAAAAACACTTCAAGGGATGCCTGGGTGGCTCAGTCAGCTGGGTGTTCAACTCTTGGTTTTGGCTCAGCTGGTGATCTCATGGGTCATGAGGTTCAGTCCCAGGTTGGGATGCACACTCAGCAGAGAGTCTGCTTGAAGATTCTCTCCTTCTGCCCCTCCCCCAATTGCACATGTTTATTCTCTCTCTCTCATAAATAAATCTTCAAAAACACTTTAAATCTCAGGAGTAAGTAAATATGTGGCTCATTACTAATTTCACATTTAGGCAATAAGAAACAAAAAGTGATAAACTTCCCTTCCAAAGGCCACACATTGAGGCAAATAAATCAGGGGGATAATTGTCATGAGTATTTACTACTAGTCTGTTTTCTTCAATGGGTCATGATTTTCTTGAGACAATAATTTGCTTCCTAGAAGTACATATTTTTACATTAAGAAGATTATTCACCATGACCAAGTGAGATTTATCCCCGGGATGCAAGGCTGGTTCAATTCTCGTAAAGCAATCAGTGTGATAGATCATATCAACAAGAGAAAAAACAAGAACCATATGATCCTCTCATTAGATGCAGAGAAAGCATTTGACAAAATACAGCATCCATTTCTGATCAAAACTCTTCAGAGTGTAGGGATAGAGGGAACATTCCTCAGCATCTTAAAAGCCATTTACGAAAAGCCCACAGCAAATATCATTCTCAATGGGGAAACACTGGGAGCCTTTCCCCTAAGATCAGGAACATGACAGGGATGTCCACTCTCACCCCTGCTATTCAACATAGTATTGGAAGTCCTAGCCTCAGCAATCAGGCAACAAAAAGAAATAAAAGGCATTCAAATTGGCAAAGAAGAAGTCAAACTCTCCCTCTTCACAGATAACATGATACTGTACCTAGAAAACCCAAAGACTCCACCCCAAGATTGCTAGAACTCATACAGCAATTCGGCAGTGTGGCAGGATACAAAATCAATGCTCAGAAATCAGTGGCATTTCTATACACTAACAATGAGACTGAATAAAGAGAAACTAAGGAGTCAATCCCATTTATAATTGTACCCAAAAGCAGAAGATACCTAGGAATAAACCTAACCAAAGATGTAAAGGATCTATACCCTCAAAACTATAGAACACTTCTGAAAGAAACTGAGGAAGATACAAAGAGATGGAAAAATATTCCATGCTCATGGATTGGAAGAATTAATATTGTAAAATGTCAATGCTACCCATGGCAATTTACACATTTAATGCAATCCCTATCAAAATACCATGGACTTTCTTCAGAGAGTTGGAACAAATAATCTTAAGATTTGTATGGAATCAGAAAAGACCCCAAATAGCCAGGGAAATATTAAAAAAGAAAACCATAGCTGGGGGCATCACAATGCCAGATTTCAGGTAGTACTACAAAGTTGTGATCATCAAGACAGTGTGGTACTGGCACAAAAACAGACACATAGATCAATGGAACAGAATAGAGAACCCAGAAGTGGACCCTGAACTTTATGGTCAACTAATATTCCATAAAGGAGGAAAGACTATCCATTGGAAGAAAGACAGTCTCTTCAATAAATGGTGCTGGGAAAATTGGACATCCACATGCAGAGGAATGAAACTAGACCATTCTCTAACACCGTACACAAAGATAAACTCAAAATGGATGAAAGATCTAAATGGGAGACAAGAATCCGTCAAAATACTAGAGGAGAACACAGGCAACACCATTTTTGAACTTGGCCACAGCAACTTCTTGCAAGATACATCTATGAAGGCAAGGGAAACAAAAGCAAAAATGAATTAATGGGACTTAATCAAGATAAAAAGCTTCTGCACAGCGAAGGAAACAGTCAACAAAACTAAAAGAAAACCCACAGAATGGGAGAAGATATTTGCAAATGACATATCAGATAAAGGGCTAGTATCCATGATCTATAAAGAGCTTCTTAAACTCAACAGCAAAGAAACAAACAATCCAATCATGAAATGGGCAAAAGACATGAACAGAAATTTCACAGGGGAAGACGTAGACATGGCCAACATGCACATGAGAAAATGCTCCGCATCACTGGCCATCAGGGAAATACAAATCAAAATCACAGTGAGATCCCACTTCACACCAGTGAGAATGGTGAAAAGTAGCAAGACAGGAAACAAGAAATGTTGGAGAGGATGTGGAGAAAAGGGAACCCTCTTGCACTGTTGGTGGGAATGTGAACTGGCGCAGCCACTCTGGAAAACTGTGTGGAGGTTCCTCAAACAGTTAAAAATAGACCTGCCCTATGACCCAGCAATTGCACTGTTGGGGATTTACCCCAAAGATACAGATGCAGTGAAATGCCTGGACACCTGCACCCCGATGTTTCTAGCAGCAATGTCCACAATAGCCAAACTGCAGAAGGAGCCTCGGTGTCCATCGAAAGATGAATGGATAAAGAAGATGTGGTCTATGTATACAATGGAATATTACTCAGTCATTAGAAACGACAAATACCCACCATTTGCTTCAACATGGATGGAACTGGAGGGTATTATGCTGAGTGAAATAAGTCAATCGGAGAAGGACAAACATTATGTGGTCTCATTCATTTAGGGAATATAAAAAGTAGTGAAAGGGAATAAAGGGTAAAGGAGAGAAAATGAATGGGAAATATCAGTGAGGGTGACAGAACAAGAGTGACTCCTATCTCTGGGAAATGACAAAGGGTAGTGGAAAGGGAGGTGGGCAGGGGGTTGGGGTGACTGGATGATGGGCACTGACGGGGGCACTTGACGGGATGAGCACCGGGTGATATGCTATATGTTGGCAAATCGAACTCCAACAAATAAAAAGAAACTACATATTTTGCAAGCAATTGGATGTCAATATTTCCCAAGGTCCAATAAATGTGGCCTTATTTCTTTTATTTCTTTCTGGATAAGTTGGTACACATGCCATAATAATCTCATTGATGCTTTTCACTATTATATTAAATAATTGGAGAAATATTCATTTTTTCATTTTTTTCCTAGAAAGCAAATATTGACTAAGTAATATACAAAATTATGAATAATAGTTCCTTACATTTAGAGAGGTCTTTATAGTTTACAACAGAGCTTAATACAACAATAAGTGACTTAGAAAAAAATGCCTATTTCCAAACACCATTTTATAGAAGACGCTGAGATCGTTGTCTTGAGCTGTAAAGAGACTGGAATCAGTGTCCTCTGCAGCAAGTACATTTATCCTAACACAGAGTGACACGCCCCTTCCATTTGAGATGTGTGTTATTGCTCTGTGAGCTTGTGCGTTTCTGTGCCAGCGATTTTATATTCAGAGTTTTGAAAATTCCAGAAAATAACTTTATCAATATTTTACTCAATATTACTCTCTAAAATAAACTGCAATCTTAGGAGGTTCATAAATGTGTTTACTAATATAGACACACTTTAAAATTATTCTTTAATTAAGAACTCTAATGTACTCAAGTTTTGTCTTCATTTGCTCTCAGCCTTCTTTACATCTAAGAATAAATTTTCAATAACTAAGGCAGACTTTGATGTCAAATGGCTACTTTGTAAATATGGTACGATATATATGATCAACATGTAGGAGGTATTGTCTGACTTTAATTAAAAACAGGACTAAAAATGAAACAGACGAAAAAACATTACTGGTAGGAAATCCTGATAGAAATTGGGTGATTTTGATTGTAAAATCTGTCAGTCTCAGACTTGTACAAATGCAGTCATTGTTGCCAGGTTTGATTAATGACAGTTGTACAATCATATGCTGACAGTCCCCACCATAAAGATACCTTTTTTTCCCCTGATATGGAACACTGCTGAAAAATGCAACCCAATCAGATTGGCCCCCGGACAACATGTGCTATCATCACTGTACCGTGAATTGAGATTGATTGGTAACCAGCTGTGACAAAGTGGAAAAAGAAGCTCTGGTTTTTGTATTCTATTTTTTCCCAAATAAAAAGAGAGAGAGAAAGAGAGAGAGAGAGAGAAGGAAACTGAATTGTGTCAAAACCATTACCATCTGTTCAGCTAAATAATAAATAAAACAAAATGAATTTATTTTAATACTTAAAACAACAGTTTATATGCAAGGTTCTGTTTCTGTGTGACCTTATATCTTGATAATTCATCTTAAAAGTATTTCAAAACAAAATATTATTCATTTTAAGGAACTTTGAAAATATCAAACAAGATTTTTGAAAACTGGCGAAATTTGATAACCACAGTTCATACATTTCTTGTACTCTGCAATCCCTGATGCATCGTTAAGTTCTAGGCTAGGAACTTTTCTATTTTCTGGCTTTTGTGAATATAATTCAGATAATTTAGGGACTCCTCCCTCTAAGCCTTCCACAGTGCCTTTGGAATTTGGGAGGAGAAAAGAAAAAAAGGAAAACACGATACAATTTCTATTATGAAGTGTGATTTTACCATGTTTAGTTCAAGACTGTGTATCTCATTGCTTTGCTTAAATTATGTGAGGATTCTGCACTAATAAAACTTTCTGAATGGCTGTTCTCATTTCAAAAGCACCTGTGTTTTCATAGAAGGAAATTTATTTTCTCAACATCTTTACTTTTTGAAATCACCTACTACTTCTTGCTACAAGATGTCTGGCTCCAATTCTATAACAAATGTTTTGAATTAGCATTTAAAACTTTATTATGTATCTGCTTTATTAATCATTATGTTGGCCAATAGTAAAAACTATGAATTGAACCAAGAAACATTTAATGTCTATGTAAGTAAATATGGCTTTCCTTTGAGGAGAGTTTAAAAAGTTAGTTTTTAATTTTCAAAATACTTACACTCAATCTAAATAACTGAAGATAACCTTACACCTTCTAAACTATTGCAGAAAATAAAGAAATATTTTCAATAGTCAGCATTTGGTAGTTCTGTAATTCAGTGAAAGCTTAACTATGCAGATTTTATACGGAAATGTCACAAAGTCTGTTGCTTACTTTCAACAGAAGGATTTTCAGGATAAAAATGACTTATAGTCTCATAGTCATTCATGATAATTAAAGGCATACCGATCAACTAACTGAGAGCACTGTATGGATTACAGGGGACAGGAGATATGGCCATCTAGAACTCAGTAGTGATATTTTTCAATTGCTCAAAAAAGTGCATGTTAACAACTGATAACTTTGAATCAAGGCAGCCCTATATAAAATATAAACTTTCTTGGAGAAATTCAAATATTTTGCTTTTTTATTCTTAAAAGTTAAAAACAGAAAAATTTGGTCAATTTTCCTAACACTATCTTTCTGCTCACAATTTTTCAAACAAAATTCTTCTACAGACAACACTTGAAACTATTACCAAAACTCATGTAGGGGCATCTGGGTGGCCCAGTCAGTTAGATCTCTGCCTTTGGCTCAGAGCATGATCCTGGAGTCCCGGGATTGAGCCCCGTGTTGGGCTCCCTGCTCAACAGGGTCTCTCCTTCTTCCTCTGCCCCTCATTCTGCTTGTGCTCTCTCTCTCAAATAAATAAATAAAATCTTTTAAAAACCCCACAAAACTCATGTAAGCGCCTTTTGGCAACCTAAATCCCGGGTGATATTTTCATACTCTATAATAAATAAGTATATTCTAGAGCCAAGCTCTCTAACTGGTGAAGTCTTGGACCCCAAAATGAGCACAATAGACCATTATTTTGCTGACAAAGGGATACCGAGTCAAGTTTTCTATACTTTAGAGCCAATCTTGGTCACATTCTTCTTTTTACCTATAATTATACTACTACTAATATACTAATTATACTGCATTATACTATATTCCACAATTATAAAAGCTAAGGTTTACAATGGAAGAGGAATTATTTACCTATTCTTTCAGGATTCAGGTCATAAGCATTTTTAGGCAGGGCACCTAAGACCACAATGAAGGACAGATATTTTCTTAAAAAAATGAAAATTAAACTAATATATTTTGGAAAAAAAAGAAGACAATAATCTTGGGAGATTAGACTTGTAGGGAAGCACCAAGATACAAGATGGTCTCTGAAGACAACCTGTTGTTCCGTGCTGGAAGCATCTACTGAAAGCCAAAGTGAAACTTAACATATGGCGGCATTGGACTCTGCCCTAAACAACAAAACACTATCTCAAATTCTCTTGGCTTCCCCTAAGTTGCTGTCCTTGTTACCTCCACCCCAGGCTGAGGTGGCTCCCTCTTTGTCAGCCTGACCATAGACGGAAACCCTTCCACCAAGTCTCCCTTTAGCAAAGCTGAGAAAGAGGGCATTTTACAACTAAAAAGCTAAAAGAAGACAAACAAACAAACCAGCAAAATGTTAAAAAAAATACTCACACTAGGATAAAAATACTATAGTTGACTTAATGAAGTGCAGATCACAGGATAACTAGGCCCAAAAGAACACTGCCTGAGATCCCGGACATCACTGACCACCTTGAAACCAGAGCCTCTCTCTGGAGCTTTAGCAATTAAAGCAAACTGCAGCTGAGCCCTTCCAGAAAGGCCAAAGCATCCTGCTCACCCCAAACTAGGAGTGCCTGTAAGTTTTAATCACTGCGGGCTGCTGCTATGTTTTGAGTGCCCCTGTGTCCCCATCTTCTACTCCTATGACAGACGATGGGGCCTCCAGGGATTAATTCTCTTGCTAAATTTGTGAACAACTGTAAAGTTCACAGCCTGTTGTCCTTAGTCACCACCCTGTTTCCATTCTTTCTGGTTACCTTATTCTCTCATTTTTCACCTCTGAAGCACACTTTGTCTCCTCTGATACAGTCTGTCATAGTCTCTCTCTCTCTCTCTTTCTTTTTTTTTTGTAGCCGCCTCCACAAAATTTCACGGTCTTCTGAAATACCAGTTCAATTATTTGTAAAACTTCCTTGTTATCTCTCTCAGATTTTTACCTTGACCTCATGTCTTAATGGAAATCTAGCTTTTTCCCAAGAGTTGGTGAAAGAGTGGAGAGGAAAGATGTGGGAGGAATCCTCCCTGTCATGCCAATTCCTCAGTACCTAACAAGAACTAATTATTCAATGAATATTTTTTTAAAAAATGAGTTGCATATCCTCTCATAGGAAAATAAAACATACCAAACCAAACCACATCAATGTCCTTCCCATTGAAAGGGAATCATGTCATGTAATTTGCAAATGGAATCTTCAGAATTTCTTCCTTTCTAGAAAATATGGTAATTGATAGGACTTACTTCATAGAGCTGTTGTAAGAATTAAATGAGTTAAAATATTGGAGACTTGAACTTGGTAGATAGTAAATGCTCAATAAATGTCATCTGAAATTTTCCATGGCTGCCACTCACTTCACTTATATCTCTTACTCCAGTGATAAGGTCTCCCTCTTTCTTTGGTCATTGTCTCATAGCAGATCCTGGATGTTGTTCTCAACTGGAAGGACTGTACTTTTGGAATCTGAAGTTCAAATATCTGATGCTGCCATAACTTCAGACATTTCCTGCTGTATTCACCAGTTTACAAAATTAACCTCTTCCTCTGTTTCTATCAACTCTTTGTATCAACACTTCCTCCTCTATCCTACCTAGATTATATGTTCCATAAGTTGCTTGTCAACATCTTCACTTTTCTTGTTTTCCTACCTTGGTGTTGCATTTGCTCAGCAAGCCTCAATTATGTATTAACATAATAGTCTACCCTCTTCTATATACCAGAAGTATAGTTATAAATGCTTCAATTTACCCTCAACCGGCTCTCTAGAGAATAAAGTCCCAACTTCTGAACACACCCAATATGTTCCTTCCTGACCAAGAGTCTCTGCTCACCTCTTCAGCCCATCTGATACCATCGGCTACCTTACAGACAGGCCCTAACTGTACTCAGAATCTCAGGTTCTCTCCTGCTCCTGCATCTCTGCATATGCTGTGTCTTCACATCTGGAGTTTCCCCCATACCTCCCCACTCTTCCATTCTGTCTCCCTACAGCCTAACTATTTCTGCCTATCCTGACCCAAAATTAGTGTGTTTGATGTCTCTCCACACTTCCAGAGTTGAAGCTCCACAAAGGCACGGTCATGTCTTTGTTCATAGTTGTATCCTCAGAGCTTGGTACAGTGAGCTGAACCAAGTTGGTAGTCAAAATCAATTTGTTCATGAAGGAATAAAGCTATACACACACAGAAAAAGAAAAGTTGTATTCTTTCACCAGTATCAAACAACACTGATAACAAAATGCCAAGTCTGCAGAATAGAGAGGTTGTGTGGACAAGAGAGAGCACAATTTAGGCTTTAAGAATCACTTTATTTTCAATTCCCTGAACTCTGACTGAGTCTATTTAAATTGTATTTTCCATTCATAGTTTTTATTTCAAAGCATTTTCTGTGTTCATTTTCTCTGGAAGTTAACTAATACAATTAACAATATACTGCCCAAGGGCCCCAGAGAAATCCATAGTTTAAAGGAGATAGTAAATTACAGAGGATACCCTTGCTCACACCTATCCTTGTTCTATGATTTAACCAGTTACCCAGATAAAGAAATTCAAATTCAACATAAAGCAGCAAGAAAAGAGTAAGGTACAAAAAGTTTAAGATACAAATTGACTTTTAGGTCAAAATTACATGATAAAAATATATTTTATCTCTAATAATCTTTCATTAGATCAAACATTAATGTTAAAAGGTTTAACTTTACAATCTTAAAATTAGAACTATTCTTTTATTATTGACATGATACCAATATTTGCCTAGCAAATAGATTTTCTTTTTAATTAGACTGTTTTGGTTTTGGTTTTGTTTTGGGTATTATCTGTAAACAGGGCACTATCACTGACAATCACATGATTGTTTTCAAAACTGCAGAGAACTTTTATTTATTTTTTAAGTGATTCTTTTTTAGAGATTTTTAATTTTTTAATTTATTTGAGACAGAACGAGAATGAGAGAAAGAGAGCACAAGCGGAGAGTGGGAAGGAGCACAGAGGGAGGGAGAAGCAGGCTCCCCACTGAACAGGGCGGGAGTGGCTGACAGAAGCTTAGTTCGGGGACCCTGAGATCATGACTTGAGAAGAAATCAGATGCTTAGATGCTTACCCGACTGAGCCACTCAGGTACCCTACAGAGAACTTTTAATATTATCTCATAGATGTACTGATTTTCACTATATTTAAATTCCTGATAAGCTTAGAGAATAACTATGTGTGTGTACATCATGTACTATTTTTCTATTGTATTCATGTAAGATTAAACTCAAATCATTCTAGAAATACAAGGATTTTCATTTGGTTCATAATAGCAGAAAGAAATATCTAATTATTTGCTTTGCTATCTTTAATATGCAACCATACTTGTGATTTATTCAAATAAAATAATATCTGCAAATTCCTTAGATGCATTACTTTAAATACTTTTCAAAACTTAGCGGTATTATTTCCATATGTTTGTTTAACTAATTAGAACATGAACATTTATGATAAAAATACAAACAAGTCACAAGGAATTCATGTTGGAAATCATAAGGAAAGCATGTTGGAACAAATAAAGTGGTGGAAGTGGGTTAAATTATCCTTCAATTTAGAAATATTGGCTTAGATTCATTTAAGACAATTTGGTTTTATAATAGGAGTAGGAATTATTTGGAAAGGTGGATTTATCTCAGATTGTGTATTTGGTTAGAAATTAATCTCAGGTTTAAATTCATTTAGAAAAGGACTTCAGGGGCTAAACCCACAACAATCCCCCAAATCCACAGCTCAGACCAGACGTTTTTGCAAGGCAGTTCCCCTTCTGGTTCTCTTCTGAGTCAGGGATGAACTGTGCAATAGGGACTGCAAGTTCAGAGTGAAATGGATCTTTGTGTCATCTACTTATGATCCTCACCAAAATAAACTTTCAGAAGACTCCACTGGTTTTCAAAATGAGCACTAGCTGAGGGAGGGGTGGGGTGCTCTCTATTAGCAGAGGAAAGTTCAGCTTAGACTGTGCTATGGAAGATTCACAAGGCTCTCTCTCCTCTGCTGCCCACAAAAACCTCCTCATGAAAAATGCTTCGGGAATAATTTGGAATTCAACAGAGCTATGTTGGGGCACTTGTCATCGTTAAGTATGTCATATAACGTGTATTGAAAATAGAAGGTTCAGACATTTCTCTAATTAAGCTACTCTTAACTAGTTTTATCAATTCAGCAACTATTTAATGAGCAAGAAATATAAAGAAACATTTCATGCCTCATATATTCTAGAAAATATGCAAAAATATACATTCATCTCAAGTCATTAGTAAACCAGAGGACTTTCTTGTTTCAATGATGACATATTTCTGTCAAATCCAGCTGTGGTATTATCTGTCCATCACACTGCTACAAACTTCATAGCTAAGGCAATAAGGAAAGACTTTGAAATCTGTTTCTTTAAACTATATTCTATTATTTTTGCCCTAACATTATAAAACCAAAATAAAAATAAAATAGTACTCAAATAAGCAATGCCTACTTCATCTTTTCTTGTAGATCAGTCTTGGTGACTTTTGGGCCAGGTTATCCTATATTGTGGGAGCTGTCCTGTGCATAGTCTGCTAGAGAGAAGCATTCTAACCTCGCCCCACTAGATAATGGTAGCTCCTAATCCCCCAAATATGGCAATCAAAAATGTGTTATACTATATGTTGGCAAATTGAATTTAAATAAAATATTTTTTTAAAAATCTCCTGACATTTTCAAATGTCCCTCTGGGAATGGGAGAAGCAAAACTAGCTCCAGGTAAGAACCACTGCACTAAATGTATATCTGGTGAGCACCACATATCAGATAATAGGGCTAGATATTTGAGACTGAAGATACATATGGCAAGGGGAGTTGGGAGACAGAAAAATAAAAAAATTACAATAATGAGATTAGCATTGTTTTTTCTTAGTACGCAGAAATACCCCGCCCCCCCCAAAAATGCTAAACGCTGTTCAGTAGAACATGGAATGAAGGGTATTCCAGGTCTAAAATGGGAAATGAGCACAAGCTTTCATTTCAGAGAGACCTGGGGTTTGAATCTCGCTTTGTCACCCACAGGTCCTGTGATCGTGAGCACTATGTTCATTGTCCCTAAGCTTCAGTTTCCTGCACTGTTAAAAAAGGGGATTCATACTTCAAGGCTCTTGGGAAGATTAATTATAACTGCACAAGCACCTACTATAAAAACGGTGGGCCCTCAAAAAAAATACAGTGTTTCTCGGGCACCTGGGTGGCGTACATGGCTAAGTGTCTGCCTTCAGCTCAAGTCATGATCCCAGGGTCCTGGGATGGAGTCCTGAATCAGGCTCCCTGCCCAGCGGGGAGCCTGCTTCTCCTCTCCTCACTGCTTGTGCGCTCTCTCACTGTCTCTGTCTCAAAAAAATAAGTAAAATAATTTTTAAATGTATTTTTACACACTGTAAAAATGTATTTTTACACACTGTATGTGTTTGTGGTTATTTAAATATAATTTCCTTTGGGGTTCCAGAGTGGTTCAGCAGTTAAGCATCTAATGATCTCAGCTCAGGTCTTGATCTCAGGGTTCTGAGTTTAAGCCCCACATTGGGCTCCATGCTGGGCATGGAGCCTACTTAAAAATAAATAAATAAATAAATAAATAAATAAATAAATAAATAAATAAATAAATACATAAATACATAAATACATAAATAAATAAATACATTCCTTTAAAGATGAATTATTTTAGGGGTGCCTGGCTGCTTCAGTCAGTGAGGTGTGCAACTCGAGTTTTTTCAGGCTCCATTTTGGGTGTAGAGGTAACTTAAAATAAAATCTTAAAAAAAGAAGATGAATTATTTCAATTTAGCTGGTTAGAGAGTGGACTTGAGTGCTAATGTGCCTGGGTGGGTTCAAATCTCTCTCTACCCTTGAATATGCCCCTCAAATTTTCTTCCTTTGGTAACCTAACAATGATAAGTATATGTGTTTCATGAGGAAGCTGTGAGGATTAGCTGAGTTTTCTACATATAAAGCCCTTGAAAAATTAGCTAGTACTCCCTGAATCAATTTTAAGATGCATATTTTTCTATTTTAACATCTCGGACATTAGAAACCATTTTCCATAGGTGGCAGATCATATTTGATCTGGCAATTTTTTCTCCTTAACACAGAGAAAAAGTACTGCTGGATCTTACAAATAATTCCAACCTGAATTCAGTGACAGATGATATTATTATGTGATTAAAAAGAGTTGGGTTACACACAGCTTTTTGACTTTCATGTTTATTAAAATTCACACCTGTCATCCAGCACCCAAATTATAACCTCAGTATTACTTTTATCTGTTCTTTTCCCATGAATCCTGACATTCAATCGATTTGCTGAAAAAAAAAAAAAGGAAAAGCTTTTCTTTGTATTGCCAGTTGCATTAATATCCATATTTGTATGTTTATAAGAAATAATCCACTGGAGTCACCTAACTACTTTTTAAACAACTTCCTACCAGGTATGCTGCCTACCTCCAAACATTCTCTTCTCTAAACTCTCCTACATAAAATATGAGAATCAATTTTCAAACATCGTGACAAAGATACATTTCTATTGAATGTGCTTCAGTGAATCCTCATTTCATAGTGTGTTCAGTATAAACACTTTACTTGGAATTAGAGGCTTTCATAATAAAGCCTCAACTAACCTTGTTGGTCATAAGTGCCACTCCACTCCACTCCAGGCAAACTGAACCACTAATTGTTAGCCTACACTTTCCAGCACCAAAGGTTTTTCATCCTGCTTCCATCTCTTGGAATATTCTTTGCAGCTCCACTTATGAAAATTCTATTCTCCTTTTCAGACCCATCACTAATGTCACATGGGACAAAAGCAGCTTTTCCTTTCTGAAACCCTAAAGAGTCTTGAATATCATAGTTTTTTATATAGTTTGCTTTATTTAATACTTAATGTTATTCATATCTTGTACCCTCTACTAAAATCCTTGAGAACAAGCTCATTTTTATAACCTGTTGCACTATCAACACTAAAAATGTTCAATGAATATGTATGATTATTTTTGAATTTTTGAAATGTAGTAGTTACTAATGTTATTAGTCTACATTCAAGATTTTTATTATTCTTTTGACAGAATTCACATCTTGCTATAAATTGTGTTCATAGTAAGGATAAAAATATTTTCTTTCTCTCTTTATAGAATTTCTCAAATAAAGGTAAAAGTCCCTATCAACTTTTTTGCTTCTATTATTTGTACAGATGCTGAACAAAACTCTTAGAAAATATGGATTAATGGTTGAAATATTTATAATTTTAATCAAACATATTTTTATAACAAGGGCCATTTGCTGTATGAATTGTAGTGATGCAGAATATTTAACCTGGTATTCTTCAGAAAGGCTCCAGACATCTATACATTTGATGAAATTAGTTGAAAGGTGTTACGGTAACTTTTATAACTGTAACAGTCACAACACATAAGAATTATTGGCAAAATTTCTACACTGAGGTCTTGTCACAGGTCTACCCTATAGATTTGTATCATGAATCACCTTCTCATAAGAGACTTCTCATACTTTAATTTCTTGGCAAAGGTTCACTGTGTCTCAACAGCAGCACCCTTCCCTCAAATATGACCCTTGAGAATGAAATTCCAATGAGTTGATATTATGTACCAACTAAATTTTTGATTTACTCTGATTCTACTCTGTGGAATAATTGATTCTACTCTGTGGAGTAGCGTATAATCTTACAATGCTTTGAAAGTATTTGTTTTTTGTCTCTTATCTTTCACAATTGTATCTCCTTCACACACTAACAAAATTATAACTCTCGTTCATCATGTTATTGTAATACGAGGTCTCAAACTATTCTTTGTGGGGTTTTTTTCCTTTCTCTTTCAATTCATATCAGTCAACTTGAATAATCACATTGAGCAACAATTTTTCCAGAAGGACTATTAGAAGGAATAATCACAATGATAATGATAATAATAGTGATGATGATATAGCCCTACGTTTTAGGAAATACAAAGTCTAGAACTCACTCCCATCAGCCAATATTCACAACTGTCCATAAAACTGTTGATAATCAAATATTATCAAGAAAATATAAAATAATGCTCTATTTTTTAAAATTTTATTTATTTATGATAGTCACAGAGAGAGAGAGAGAGAGGCAGAGACATAGGCATATGGAGAAGCAGGCTCCATGCACCGGGAGCCCAACGTGGGATTCGATCCCGGGTCTCCAGGATCGCGCCCTGGGCCAAAGGCAGGCGCTAAACCACTGCGCCACCCAGAGATCCCTAAAATAATGCTCTTTTAGTAAATTCTATCATTGTCTGAGTGCCATTAAGCAATGTAGATGAAAAGATTAAATTATTATGCTCTAGAAAAGTTCATAGTTCTAGATTTATATACTTATACTATTTAATTCTCTCAGCAAGCATTTCTTTGGCTTCTTTTGTGTTCCCAGTGACTTCATTTTTATTTCCAGATACAGAGTTAAAAAGAGCACCAACATAGGGGTGCTTGGGTGGCTTAGTTGTTTGGGTGTCTGACTCTTGGTTTCAACTGGGGCTATGGCCTTGGGTTGTGGTCTCTGGGTCTCGGAATCTCATCCTACACTGGGCTCCTTTCTTAGTGTGGAGTCTACTTGTCCCCCTCTCTCCTCCTCTGCCTTCCTACCCTCTACCCTCCACCTCCTACCTTGCTCGTGAGTGCTCATTCTCTCTCTAAAATAAATAAATAATAAAACCTAAAGAATACAAGAATATATTAAGTTAAAACATTCTGTGATAATAAAGACAGAATTGTTTTAAACTTTGTTTCAATGGCAGTTGGAAGGAATGATAATTTTTTAATTATGCAAACTTATTTGATATATCTTACTGATAAGTGCCATTATGATAAAGATTATAAAATCATTTATATGTACTCTATTACACAGATGTATTTTGTGACCATCTGATAGGCACGAATTTACTAAAATGCCTTTTCCTAATCTCTAATCCCCAATGGAGAATGGAAAAAAATTGTTTCCACCCAGCCCCTCTAGTTAGTGGTCAAAAATGTGGGCTTGGCAACCATATATCCTAGATCCTTTACTACATGACTGACTTTCTCATACTGACCCTCTTTGTGTCTCATTTTTTTTATTTGTAATATGGAAAGCATAACAACATTTATATCATAAGGTGGCCATAAGAATAAATGTATTAAGGTAAAATGCCTAGCGTAGGTCTGGTATAGAGTAAGCACAATGTAAGTATAATTTATTAATAATATATTTACAGAAAAGGGAAATGCAATACAAAAACAAATGTTTTGAATCAATATTAGATTTTTCCTATAAAAAGCTAAACAAGCATTCGGGGTCAAAGGCAATTTTGAATTAAAAAATATGCCCATATATACATAAAAATCTGACAGGTCATATGCAAAATATAAAAAAGTAGTTGTCAATGATATTTGAGTGTATCTTTTAAGGTACTTTCACTTGTCCTCTTTCAGCCCATCCATTTTAAATTTCTGAGTTTTTCCTCCCATAAAAATGTGTTATTATACTTGTTAAAATGTTTTGAGTCATTGCCATTTTCAGAATCATAACATTTTAGAATTTAAGGGCACAGAAGTCATCCCATCCATCCAATCCAACTTATACATTTTGCAGATGTGGACACTATTACTCAACATATTGTGTAAATTATCTAATGCAGCATGATGCATTTAGCAGAGCTGGGATAAGATTGTTAATCTCCTAAATTCAACTTTACTTTGTAGGCCCACATTGCAATTACAACTTATTAAGCAGAACAACAACAGCAAAAATCAATCAGAAATATATCTTAAGAAAAACCCCTGGGTGATTAAAAATCGTCTAAGTGATTTAATCACAAATTGTCATATGAAGGCAAGGATTTGTGTTAATATAGTCAATTAAAGAACTTTACCCTTCTTATATTGTGTTTACAGTTAAGGTAAGAATCTAGGTACTAGAAAGTGTGTCTCCAATGGTAAATATCTAATATATCCACCTGTGGCTTGATACAGTGATTATCTCTTGGTAAATCTTCGGCTCGTCCTATAATTTGGGCTAAGGCAAATGTTGCCCAAGTCCTGACTCGTGCCTAGTGAATTCTCCAACATGCCACACTTTGATGGATGAAAGAAACCTTCTATGACTCCTATGTTAGACACCACTCAGATGCCAATGACAGGTGGCACTCAGGCAGATCCTTTTGCTCTGCTAACTGGCACGTGGTCTTGGCTTTGCCTTGACACAACACAAGAGCTGCCAGTTAATGGACATCTTTGACTTCAAGGCATTTCATATTCCAAGTGTGTCCCAGCTTGTTAGCTGACCACTGGCCAGAGCCCAAATTGGATGCCAGTTCCTGCATTGTTCCTGAGCTGAGATTCTCAACAGATGGGCCAATGTGGTCACAGGATGGGGCAACTTGCACTCCTCAACCTAGGTGGCAATTAGTTTTGTGTTAACAGCAACTATTAGCACCTATTTGATGAAAACACAGAGAAAGCACCATTTTGGCATCCCTCTAAAAGTTGCTAATTAATCCTGTTTGTAAACAAAATCTCTGTCTTCAGCTTCTAACAATGTAACTTTGACCTGGTTCAAATTTAGATTTTTTAAAGCACTAAGACACTTTATGTGTGGCTTATGAAATTAATGCTATATGGTATTCCTATAAGGTTATTTACAGTATAGTGTTTCTAACTTATTATCTAAAATTTTATCTAAATATAAAATTTGTAAGTGCCTCAAGTCCACAAACAATTAATAATCACATAATTATGAAGCTCATTACTTTAAAATATATATTTCATGTGGGACAGATGCTAAATCAAGTCCTGGCGCTAACATGCATTAATGCGTGACTTTCGAAGCAAGTTATTTAAGCTTCTATTTTCATACCCTTCAAATAGGAAGTCGTATTATTCTAGAACACCATTTAAAATAACATAATTAACAAGCAAAAGTGTGTGACAAATAGTATGTTCCTCAAACATACTTGCTTTTATTGTTTCATAATCTTCTTACAAAAGTGGTGATTTTCTTATTATCAGCAAACAAATGATATAGCATAATATGTAAAATTTGAAAGTCCTAACTCAGATAGCTTATTGAATTGAGGCTGTGATAATATATCTGGACCATGTACAATCCCCCAGAGGTAGAAAAATTGGTGTAACTTTCAGGCTTGGCAAAATGGCTGGCAAAATTCATAAATTAATCTATCTGATTTAAAAGCAAAAGTGATACTTATTAAATCAATAAGATTTTATGTGTTTCTATAGAAATTGGCAAAAGAAAGAGTATCCATAGAAATTGTATACTCTATGTTTTTCTTGACTATATTTTCCTTGTAGTTTAGCATTTAACTAATAAATGCCACCAATCAGCTGAATTTATAAAACTGGAGCAGTTGTTATGTTTATCCA
This sequence comes from Canis lupus baileyi, assembly GCF_048164855.1. Taxonomy (NCBI): domain Eukaryota; kingdom Metazoa; phylum Chordata; class Mammalia; order Carnivora; family Canidae; genus Canis; species Canis lupus. The sequence goes on from NC_132867.1 coordinate 13,601,889, forward strand.
TTGTAGAGAATTTACAGTGCTTTGAATTAGTTATATCATTTTAATAACCCTTTGAGTTAGAATGGATGGCATAATTATTCACCCTGTACGCATGAATCAAAGTGTAGGTTAGTCATTAGTCCTACTGCACTTCTGGTCCATTTCTTCAGGATGTAAAACACAAAGAGTTTAAATAGCTTCTTCAAGGTCACGCACCTACTTAGTGGTAGAGAAATCTGTCAAAAACCATTTCCAGAACCTGGGAGTATGACTAAACAGGTAAACGATTGAACAGTGTCAGAACTAGCCTAAAGTCTAACATCTATGGCAATGGCCTAAGCCCTCTGCATACTATTTGTAGCTATATTAAAAGATCTCACAATAATCAGCATGTAGTTCTAATTTTTTTTCCAGACAGAAATGGCTGAGGCATCTGCATAGCTGAAAAATCATATTCAGTTATACTTTTCTTTATATTTCTATGAGGGACCAATCCACTTTTCAGATGTCACATGTAATGTTTTATATACATTGTTTTTCTCCTGCTCTCAGTTCTTTTCCTTCTTTAAAAAAAAAAATTAATTGACCAATCTTGACCAGCCTACCTAATCAGCGTGGTTATTTATCAGGAGCCCAAATTACCCCATGTCCTTGAAGCACACACTGTATTCGAAGAAGGCTTATCTGCTCAGCAGGGTGGTGGAACACCTGTTCAGCATCTCTGCGTCCCAGTAGCACATGCTCTAAACAATGGAGCTTCGAAACAATTAATATAAGGACATTTCCAGGGCTAAGTGAAAAGAGCCACTTAGTGTAAAAATGCCACAAAAAAGGGAATTATAAGTGGTTCTATTCAGTTTCTTTTCTTAAGGATTCATGTATTTATGTGAATCTCACATTTCACGGAATGAAGAACTCTAAAAAATCTCTTAAAATAGGCTTGCACTTTGGAAAAAGGAATTTGTCAGTGGCTTCAAGAAAATTGATAGAATTTTGCACCATATATCTTGCAACTCTTATTCTCTAGGCCTTTTTCTATTTTTATGAAATATTCATGAATTATATCCACTATGCGCAAGCCATCAACTGCATTTAGAATTTGCAGGCATATATAAGAATGTAAATGGCATATTTTATTTCCTTTTTGCTCTGACAAGCTATTACGAACATTCTTTTCTGTTCTCTAGATCTTTATTAAGAAAGTTAGTGTCACTTTAGAGTTTGTTTAGAAAATAAATAAAAATGAAATAAAAAAATCATGGAGCTAACTATATTATATGAATGATGAAGGATGTTAAATCTCCTATTTACAATTCTTCAAAAGACTGCCAATAATTAACTGAAACACAATCTGTACTGACAAGCCCAGATAAGAAAGTACAGTTAGATTAATCACACTACTCCTTAACTAATTTCTGAGAAGGGATGTTTTTATTCTTCTATTATTAGATTGAAAAGAATATTGTAGTGTTGGTATATTATAACTTAATTTTATTTGTTTCGTTGAAAATTTATTATGTTCTGTTTATTTCACATTTAACACATGGTATTTTTCATAGAGCTCCAGGACACATATATATGTATTTTTATTTTGCTATAAAAATATACAATATCCATATGGTAATACAGAACATGGCATAAGATGAAATATCGTCTTAGTATTGTAAATACTGGCAACTTTTATCACATGAAAACTCTTTGTAGAAAGATGTGCTGATGGCACCTGGTCATCAAAAGAGTATTAATTAGCAAAAAGTTCTAGGTTTGCCTGAGTAAAAAGATGTACCCAAGAAAGGAACTAGGATTGCTTTAGTCCTTTCTTTAATGTATTCTGTATATAAATACTTCACCACATCACCCAATCTGGTTAACATGAAATATAAAATAATAACAGTATATTTATCTTGCTTAAAATAACTTTTTTAACAGACTATCAGTGAGCATGATAAATATAGTAGGCACTTAATAAATGTAGGTGATTGTGAAATTGTATCCTCTTCAATTTAAATTATGCTTTAAAAAAAACTGTTTTTAAAAAATTGTCATTGTTTATAACAATAAATCTTTCCTCTCTTTTCCGTTATCTCATTTTATTCCCTCTACCACTTTAGTTTCTTATTGGTGTGCAAAATTCTTGTCCCCAATACAGAGTTGATGTTCATTTATTTGAGCATACATCTATTGAGACTCTCTGAAAAAAAAAGATATTGATACTTGACACAGTCGCAAAAAGTAGTGACTTCTTTTTTCTTCCTAAAACCTTCAATTGTGAAATAGTAGCATCTTCAGAAGTCTCTGCAAGCAATTAACACTTTGACAGTAGCATGTAATAAGGTGAAGTCTCCTTCTTATTTTGTCTCTTTGTTATGGAAAATAGCCAAATAAACAACTTTTCCCTGGGCATTAGGGTTATTGCTGGCCTTAGGAATTGCTACTTTTCCCACCTCCCCAAAACACTCATCTAATAAAAAAAATGTCTTTAATATAACTCACCAAGGGTATATTTTCATTTTATTAAAGATAGTTACTGATAAAGGTCAGAAATTTAAAGGCTAAATCAAAAAGAAGGAGGTATAAAAGTACTACTAAAAAATATTTTCACAGTAAAGGAAAAAAATACGCCCTTAATTCATCTCTGGTTACTGAAAGTTTGGCACAGATATCTTATTCTGTGTGGAAGGTTTAAACAGCTATCACAGCATTTCATAAATTTAAACTTGAATTGAAAAGCTTTCCTTGTCTCCAAAAGAAAAATAGTCACCTATTACTTACATAGTAATTACAGGCTATGCAGCTGCCCTGCAAAGCTTTACTATAAATGTGTTAAGCATGAACCACTACACAAACCTTATTCAAACTGCATTAAATGTTCAGCCAAAGAAATGTCATCCTCCACCCCACTTCACACAATTGCTTACACAAGAACAATGGCCATCTCCCTAGTCTGAGACTTAAATAACGTAATAGAATCAATGTTGTTGATTCAGGCTATGGTTGGTTAAAAGTCATTACTGTTATTCCTCACCAAGTAAAGAGGTCTATTTCCCCCTCATTATGCATAAGTGAAGCTTATGCTAATGTATACAAATCTAAGAATGAATAAGCTTCTTTGAAATACCACTTAAAGATTATTTCAAGAAAAAGCATGTGGCTTCCGTCATGATAAAAATATTGACCTCAATTTCTATACGGCCCTGAGCCTTACTTTAAGCCTTTCTAACATACAATCTAAAGCTCACACAGCATTTCCATGTGCTTAATACTTTTAAAATATTTAGTTGGTCACACAAAGTGCTATAGCAGTATCATGTCATAAGCAGAAAAATAAAAAGGCCAGAACCCTAGGACAGTGTTTTAAGGAAAGTTAGTGAAAATAAGATTTCTCAAAATTTCCACCTTGTCTTTAGAGTCCTTATATCATCCATTCTAAACAGGTAGTATTAATACTGTTCTTTGATTTTTATTATTTGAGCTCTGAAATAAATGAATTGGGTAAGACTGAAGAATACTGTAACAATGAAAAGTGTCAAGTTTTATGATTTAACGCCTAGAAAAATCCAGGAATAAATCAAACTGGGCTTGATTAAGTTTTATTTTATCTTAATTCAAAGACACAGACCCATTAAAATGCAACACAGTCTTACAACTTTCTATTTTTGAAATATTTATGAACTGGATCTTGCTTAATGAATAAAGATGACGGGGTCATGAAGGATATTATATGGATATCATGTAACCCCTGATACCATGTGAAAAAAGAGCATTCTTTGTGGCTTTCTTCCTAGTACTCCACAAATCTAGTCTAATTATGAGAAAGCATGAAACAAATTCAAGTTTGGGGAACAATCTGTAGGATACCTGGCCAATACCCTTTAAGACTGTCAAGGTCATAAAAACAATGGAAGATTGAGGACCTGCCATACTAGATAAAACTGGGGAAACATGACAAGTAAATGCAATATTCTATAATATCCAACTAAATATACACCTTAGATTGGATCCTGGAGCAGAAGGAAGACATTAATGGAAAACTTGGTGAAATCAAAATAATGTATAAACTTCAATCATTATGCATGAGCATTTGCTCATTAGGAGTGACAAATATTTCATCATAATGTAAGATGTTAACAATAGGGAAAACTGAGGATCAGGTATACAGGAATTCTCTGTACGATCTTTGTAACTTTTCTATAAATCCAAAAATTTTCCAAAATAGAAGTTTGTTTGTTTTTTGAAAAATGGACAAAGCTGGGGTGCCTAGACAGTTAAGCTGGTAAAGTGTCTGCCTTTGGCTCAGGTTATGATCCCAGGGTCCTGGGATGAAGCCAGCGTCTGGCTTCCTGCTCAGCAGGGAGTCTGCTTCTCCCTCTCCCTCTGCTCCTCCCACAACTGGTGCACATGTGTTATCTCTCTAAAATAATTAAGTAAAATCTTTTTCAAAAAATGGACAAGGCTATTTATTCCCAGTAATTGAAAATTAATCTTCATCTACACTAGGCCAAATTTTACCATATAATTCATCATCTTTAAATCTTACATCAACATTCTAAAACTACACATTAAGTGCTCTCAAACTTGAGGAAAACTATTGACAATCCATAGACAATAGACACTAATTACTCAGCTCCAAAACTCTTCTTGCTTTTCAACCTGCTTCTCCACTGAGAAGACTTGAGGAACCTCAACATTTACAAATTCCTGTTACAACACTTCTTTAAAAGCAGATGTCCAGGGACGCCTGGGTGGCTCAGTGGTTGAGTGTCTGCCTTTGACTCAGGTCGTGATCCCAAGAGTCCTGGAATTGAGTCCCGCATCAGGTACTCTGCCACCTGCCTATGGCATTTCCCTCTGCCTATGTCTCTGCTTCTCTCTCTGTGTCTCTCCTGAATAAATACATAAAATCTTTAAAAAAGATAAAAAGATGTCTGATGGCATAGTGACAAAGGAAACAGAGAGGTGACTTTCCCTATTATTTTGGCTGAAAAACTAATAAAATTAAAAGTTTCACTTGATTCATTCCAATAAATTGCAAGGAACCTCTCACTGGCTATTTAAAACGTTTGGTCCATTTCAGGCCAATGCGTTGATGATATAACTTTAGAAAATATAGTATCAGAAAATTAAGGGTAAATAAATCAGATTTTGAAATGAATGCATATATTCAGCAAAATATATGCGGTGGCTGGTGAGAGCAGATAAAAGGCAATGGTGTCTGTGAAAGTATGTTTAATTTCAGTCAGTTGAACGAAACCTAATTTCTTTTTTTTTTAAGAAAAAAATTATAGAAAGGACAGAATGTGAAATTTTATGCAGATGATGATTGTAGTAGGTGTGATGGCTACAGTTTCAAAAGACAAAACAAATCTTAAAGCTAGACTTGCTCATTATATAGAATCCCTTAAATGTTTCTTTTGGTCATAAAGAGTAAGGTCTTGGAAAAATTTAGACAACAAAAAAGTTAAATGTATTTTTATAAAAGGATAACAAGCATTTTTAGACTAACCCTAAAGAGCTGAATGACTGGGTTTGGGGTTTGGTGATTGGAAGAATAGAAATGAGATGGAAGGAAAAGTCTCCATGAAGAAGTGGAGATTGAGAAAGTGACAGGCAGTCCCTAAGTGACAAACTCCTTATGTGGTGAGTAATGTTAAGTATTGTATTTGATCTCTTTTCAGTATTGTGTTGCACAAACCTTTTCCTTTACTCTAGACCTTAAAGTAAGCTATACTCAGCAGCCTTTGGTTAGTGATGCTCTGGACAACAAAGGAAGGCAGACAGTATCCAGTGTGTGGGGGTGGGGGAAGTATCATGGCAGCGGAGCAGTAGTTGGAGGTAATTAGAGTAGGTAGTCAAGATTCAATAGGAGTAGAATGGTGGAAGGGCCACGTCAGGAAACTTTAATATTTGGGGGTAGTAAATGGAGTGGAGGATTAGGCATTTATATGAAACTTCAATCAAAGAGTGACAATAAAAGCCTGGAGGACTTCAGAATATTAAACAGTAGATATGTGGTTTACATATGTAAAAATCATATGTGTAGAAATAATACACAGAGATATGAGAGTGTTTGGTGGTTACAATCAGGATGTCTTTTTTTTCTCTCAATTGTTCAATGATTATCTAACAATTTTCCATCCATATGATGTTCTTACCTTCCTCTTGGCAGGTCTGCATCATCCTTTTTCCACCGCACAGTTGGTTGAGGATCTCCTTGGACCTGACAACGAAATTCTACAGCTTCTTCTTCCAGTACCACCTGGTTAATTGGCCTCCTGAGAAATGTGGGTCGTTCTTAGGAAAAAAAAAAAAAAAAAAGCAAAAATGGTAAAATGAAATGAATGTTTCATTTATTATTAAAACATGTTATTAAAACTTGTATTATTAAAACATGTTACGTGTTTTGAATACGTTACAGATAAAACATAACTATCTCAACTATGTCTTGATAAGACTTTATGAATCCAATGTAATTGAATAAAATAAAATATTTTGGATTACAGAAGTAGCTATGGTTTGTATATAACACCATACAATCCTTTGGAAAATATTAACTTGATTTTTCAATGAATTCCTAAGCTAAATCATGTAAACCTTATCATAAAAATGTTAACACTGGATTCCACAGAAACAAGGAAAGAGATAAAAATGATTAATCTATCACAATGGCTGAGTGGGAAACTTGAAATTGTTGGAAAATATAGAAAATGAAATATATTAATTCTCCATCAAGAATTCTAGCATTAAATGGAATTAAAATAAAAATTAAAAAAAAAGTGCTAGAGAAAACAAACAAACATAAAAATCATGCTCTCACACATAAGTGTTATCTAAGTTTTCACACATAGGTTCATTTCACCAGGACTCAATACTTCCATGAATGTTTTTTACTTCATGTATGGAAAACTCTCTACCTGATTTATTTTTTCTTAAATATAAAAGCTGTTGATTTTTTCTTAAATAAAAATCACCGTTATTATTAATAATTGTAAAGTATTTACTGTCATACATAATTTTTCAAGGCCACTGACACTTATCTTCTCAATGTTCCAGATTTTTTTCTTTACCTAACTTTTAATGTTTCTTTATTTCTCTAATATTGTGTTTTAGTTTTCCTGTCCTTGGTTTTTTGTTGTTACTTTGCACCTATTATCCGTAATCTGCATTTTAGCACTCCTTTACATCAAGCTAGAAAAAAATAAATCCCTGTCCATAAAAATCTTATCATCTAAGAGAAATATAAAACAAACAGTTGTTTCACAAATCTCTAAGCACTTCAAATTCTTGTCTAATTTCTTCCCTTTTTGATAATGGTCTGATACAGGAAACATTACCATTTAAGTTTTTATTAGCACATGTCTCCAAATCATAGGCAGTCTAATAGTGCTACTTACTGAGGTAGAAAAAGAAGTCAAGGAAAAGAAAGATGAAATCCATTGAGAATTGACACAATTTATCTGGCCATATGGCCATATTTAGTCACTTAAGACTTTAGTTTCAAACCCAGTTTAAAAATATCAAACAAATAGCACAAAACCGAAACATATTTAGCAAGAAAATGTTAAAGAAAATAAACCACTTTAAATAACATATATTAAGAGTATAGGGTTGAAGTATATAATTTTATTTTTAAATAAAGATCTATATTTATAAAGTAAATGTGTAAGTTGCAAGACACATACTGTATTGCAGTGAAGTCAACAATCATTGGCATTCAGAAGGAAGACAACTCCATCTTTCCATGGTGAAATTGACAGTAGGGATCAAAAATTTCTCTAAAATAGCAACCTGCATAACTTACTTAACTGTACTCTGAGACCTCAAAACCCCAAGCCGTAAAACAGGCAAATAGAGCTTTTCATAGAGAGCTTTTTAATGCAGAATTTAGAAATAATACAAAGAAACTTGGAAGGAAAAAAAAAAAGGTTGCTCTTAAAGATTTTAGGGAGTCAGAATCAATTAGCAGCTAAATGCCCCCTTTCCCCAAAGACAACAGAACAAATCTGCAAGTTGGATGGAATGATTTAGTATTACCCTCTTTTTTAAAGATTTTATTTATTTATTTGAGAGAGTGAGAGAGAGGAGAGCATGAGTAGGGGAGCAGCAGAAAGAGAAGGACAGGCAGACTCCACACTGGGCACAGAGCCTAACATAGGACTCAATCCCACAACCCCAAAATCATGGCCTGAGACAAAAATCAAGAGTCAGTTGCTCAACCGACTGAGCCACCCAGGTCCCCTGATCTGTATTATACTTTTGAACTCTGGACACTATGTGCTCCAAACAACTACTTTAGCACTGGCTAGTTGTTATTGAGCTATTGTTTCTGTCAGCAAATGGGTAACAGGTTCAGTAAATATCTCCGTATGAGTGCTCAGAATGTTAATAGCAAAAATGAATCATTAGCACAGAAAGTAGGATTAACTTTTTCTTTGTAATCACTTGGGGATATTCATCCAATTCATCTGAAGGCTTTGCCTCTAACCTAATGTTAAAAGAGAGCTAAGCTACTGTTACTATGGCTTGAGATTGGGAAGTCATGTCAATCTCAAGTACAACCTTTCAAATCATGTACAACCTAGTGTATGTAGAGAAGTCATTTTCTCATCCATCCATTCATTTAGCACATGTTAAAACAGCTTTTCCTATGCCAGGCTTTGAGCTTGGTGGCTGGTGAACAGCTGCTTGGTTTCATCAGAAAAGGAGTGGGAGGTGAAGCTGTGATTGGCAAGATGTGTAGGGCCTTACAGGCCAACTCAAGGAATATGAGCTTTGCCCTGAAAGTGAAAGAGAGCTGCTGGAGGATTTTAAGTAAAGAACCAACATTTTTAATAACGTGAAAAAGACTGTGTTGGCGGATCTGTGAAAGATGAGCTAGAGAGAAATGTGAAGCAGTGAATTACGTCAAATGTTTCTTGTAAGAAATTATTTCAGCTTCGACTGATACACTGGTTCTCTGGATATGGTAAAGGGGACAGAATGAAGAGATATCAGAACTGAGTGATCAATCAGATGTGGGTATTGAAGAAGAAAAGTCTAGAAAGATCCTCAAGTTTCTATTTAGCAAATTGGAAGATTGGCAGGTAAAGTATGGATATGGTGTGTGCGTGTGTGTGTGTGTGTGTGTGTGTGTGTAGATCCTTTCATCACAAAAATTGTAGATATGAGAAAAGTGAATACCTTATGCTTATGCCATTGTTGGTCAGGTTTCTGTTACTTGAAGTTAAAAGCATTCTTAATTAAGAAGATGAAGGAGGCTATTTACATAATAGGAGGGAAAAAGAAAAAAATATGATCCTATGTGTAGATATAGAAAAAGCTCTTAGATTTAAAAAGAAGGAATAAAAAGGAATCAAAAGAAACCTCTTAAGCATGGGGAAGATATTTTATCAGAAATTAAATGCAAAGCTTCTTTTTTCAAAGTACTATCCTAAAATTATGCCTATTAAAATCAGAAACAAGGGATCCCTGGGTGGCGCAGCGGTTTGGCGCCTGCCTTTGGCCCAGGGTGCGATCCTGGAGACCCGGGATCGAATCCCACGTTGGGCTCCCAGTGCATGGAGCCTGCTTCTCCCTCTGCCTATGTCTCTGCCTCTCTCTCTCTCTCTGTATGACTATCATAAATAAATTTAAAAAAAAAAAGAAAAGTAAAATCAGAAACAAGATGGACATGCCAACATTAATAATCAATAAGAAAAAAGTGTGAGTATTGGGGAACAGAATAATAATTTCAATAATTGCAGCAAAAAAAAAAAAAGAACAACATAGGATCTTTGTAGCAACACTGGTAGTATCAGAAAATGGGTGTGTTTAGGAAAAATTGTGGCAAATTCATACATTGCAAAATGAGTAAGTCATTAGAATGTTAAAGTTATGTTGTATCTATCTATCTGTCTATGATTTATCTAACATGGAAAACTTTCATGACATGATGCTAACTATAAAGTAAATTGTATAACAGTATGTGAGAGTAATTCCATTAAAACACACATGAGTACTTTCAGGCAAAGTTGGTGTATGCTTCCTTTAACATGCTACCTGTCACAAAATTACAACATATGAATGTAATTAATCCTCAGGCAAACTCGACATTAAACTTGTTACAAAACTAAAGTTGCTAAAAGCTGTCTCTTCATCCAGGGGACACTATCCTTGAGGGTTTTCTGGATATCACATGTGTTCTAAGACTCCCTGTTTTTTATGGAAACAGGTGGAAGCACCTGATTTATAATTTTAGAAGGAAGACATAGGATCCCCTGCTGCCCCGTTCTGATGAACTCAGCATGGGTGGACAACTTTGCAATGAACTTTCTCTATTCCCTTCTGCCCTCAAGCAGAGTCTAGTTGCCTAGCAACTAGATAACTGCAGTAGAGCATGTGGCATAGAATTATTGGGAGCCTAACATTGGCTCATGATGGAAAATGTAATTCAATTGATAAGAAAGAAAAAAAGAAAAAACAATGCAAAGAATAAGCCAGATAAATTCATTTGCATATATAGAGCACATGAAGATGGGTTTTATACTTGAGGATCTTTGGTTATACCTTCCAAAAAAAAATGACATTGACATTTACTAATACATTAGAGTTTGGTCACGACTTTTAAAGTATTATTCTGGGAATTTCCATAGCACCCATTAGTAATTATCTCTAAATTGTATTATTCATTATTCCAATTGTTTTCTGCTAATTATACTAAAATCACTTTCTACCTCAATTTTAACTGCCTTCAAAAAACAGTATGTTAAAAACTGTAGATTTGCTTAACATTTATTTAAATGGAAATACATTTTTTGTAAGAATTATTTTCCAGTATCCTTCACTAGACTTTATTTCCAGAAAAATCTTAGAAACAGAAATATGAATATTAAAGACTAAAGAAGTTGTCCAGGTAGAAAATGTATTTTTGAAGGCTTTGCCTCTACAGTGGTTACTATTATCATAAGCTAAACACAAAGCCATGATGTCTCTTTCAGACACAAATTACAAAAGCTACAAGGAAATATCTTGGGGATTACTGTTTTGTGTCAAAATCATCTGCAAAGAAATATAAAGTTATAAGGATTAGAAAGTAAATTGATAAGTAATCACATTCAATATCCATTAACGCCCATGAAGTTTGTACCCCATGACGATTTGTACAATTAAAATAAACATATATGAAAACATCCTGAACTACTAAATAATGAGCAAACTTAATTTTGAGGCATGTAAAATAAGGTCACTGATTTTTCCATGTTATCACCTTATGTCTGATCACATATTGAAAAACAGAGGGGAGAAATCCCAAGGGCTGTTTTCTGACTGCTTATCAATTAGATTAGAGTCCCTCTGAATGGCCTGATCCCTAATTATATAGCCTCAGAGTGATCAGAGGCAATGTCTTTGCCAATGCAATTAACATTTTTTTAAATGTGAGATTAACTGGATTTGAATCACCTGCATAACTTGCTTACAAGGTTAATCTCTCTTGAGACAGTAGTGTTGTTTGGCAGTGTGGTACTATGTAAAGTACAGCTTTCAAGTAGTCAGGTCAATTTAGTTTCAAATTGGCATTCTGGAAAATCCGACTCTGTGTATGGTTGTAATAAAATCAAATGCCAGGTCTCACTATAGTTATGTCAATAATGTTCGGAAAACAAAATGTTCACTTTAATACAAAATACGATAAGTCTGAAATGTGGTTGCATAATATCTCTTGTTTCTTATTTATATGCTACAATGAAGGAAATTAAATCCCCAGTGAACAAATTTCTCTTTCAACTGCAGTCAGTCATTGAATATGACTGTAAAATTGGCAATGGCTGTATCCTGACAGCTATTACTAGGATGATCTTAACAATTTTTAAAATAAACTTTGTTTGACATTATGAAAGTGGTATTGCAGCAGTAATTACATAGGTAGAGTCCTTTAAGTCCTATAAGACAAAAGCTATGCAATAAAAGGAGAGTAGAACTGACTACTGCTTATAAATCTTATCTTTACTTCAGCTGACCCAGAAGTACTTGCCACCCTATAGTGTCTGCTAAACTGGGAAGTCAGATGGCTAGCCTTAGTATGTCTATTTTTATTTAACTAAGCATGCATGAGGGGATGAGGTTATGATAGCCACTGAATGTGAATTATTGTGCCCTTCCAAAACAGACTGGATGATAATGATCAGTCTGTCTGAATGTGATTAAATAAATCCTGGCACATTAATTTCTTTTCTTGCCAAGAATTTTCTTTGTCTGAGAGAAACCATCCTGTGAAGCAAAAACAAACACAGGTAAATGTTTTCAGAGGGGAAAAATTGCTTCTCTCACCATATTTTAGAGGCAAAGTTTCACGTTATTGCTGATACTATGATGCAAAAGGTCCCCTGGGAGCAGGCACATGTCGACTCATCTTACCACTTTAGGCACGTAGGAGGTGCTCAATAGATGTTTGTTAAACAAGGGAATGAATAAGAAATATTTTGCTGTTCTAAAGTATGAAAGTTATTATTATTTAAAAGATAATGCTCTTAATGATAATCTTGATTTTAATGACACCTCATATTTGGAATTCTTACATGAAGGCCACAGATTATATTTCCTAAGTTTTGGTCCTAAGATATCTTCTCTCATAGCTTTGTCCCTTAGTATCTAAACTACACTCAGGCCACCACTAATAATCTCTCCTCTAATAACTGAAAACAACATCACCAGCCTCATCCTCTGGGGTTTCCCAATTTGATTACCCTACCATGAAAACCATCAATTGACACAGAGATTCCAATAGTCCTTCTAGAGAACAGCAATTAAATATGACTGAACAACAATAGATCATTTGTCATTTGAAGAAAGCCTCCAGTGTAAAAGAACAATGTAGGGATGGGGGTAGAGAGGAAGTCAGAAGAAATAAAAGCAGGATGCATCACAAGAAAATTTTATTTGAAAAAAGGGGTAATTAAAATCATAAGATGCAAGAGAATTTAAATTATCCATGAAACAAGAACAGAATATTGTAAGTAAGGAAGAATGAAAGAAAAGAAAGACCTGGACGGTTTCGCATCAAATTAACAAATACATGTTTCACATGTAAACCGAATAAAAAAGATGGGAGAGGATAACTCACTGAATTATTTAGATAGAATTTTTAGATGATAATTGCTCATCACGTCCAGCCAGAAAAGGAAAAAAGTGCCAAACCAAGGCATGGTATTGAAACATTTCAGGACAGTGGAATAAAGATAGAATACTAAAACACGGAAAAGAAAAAGGAAAGAAAGAAAACTGCTCACATAGGAATCAGAAGCACAACAGACTTCTCAAAGCTGAATGATTTGGGAGTGGCGATTTTAATATTCTGAGTAAAGTTTTTTAAAACTAGAATTTTATAACTAGCCAAAAGATCAATTAAGTCTCAGAAACGATACATGTACTTTGCCCTGAAATTTGCTCTAGGCTCCAGTCAAATAGAAGGTAGGAGAGAAACACTCTTCTGAAATAGAAGCCAACCAGGACAGAAACAAATGCAGGGTGCAGGAAACAGGGAATCCAGCATGTGAGAGAAGGGGAAATAAGTATCAGCATGAGCTTCTGGAGTAGATCTACATGGCTTTGAGCCCAGTCAGACTAGCAGGAGGTCTGAGGCCCTCAGGACAGCTGTGGCAAGGGTGGACTCAAGGATTAAGTAGAATATAGAAGATTTTAAACCTTCTGGTAGAGATTTCAAGAATTTATGACAGATTTACACAAACGTAAGTGAAAGGAAAAAAATGGGTTTATTACTAACTCAAAGGGCAAGTAAGTGCCAGAAAAGAAATGCCATCATAATAGCATAATAGTGTTAACTAAGCTTGCAGTCCATATTTACATGGTTATATTAACTCATATTCTGACTCTTAATATAACCAATGTCTCTAGAGCCAATATACTGAAGGATAGTAAAAAGGGAAAGTGGAGGTGAGAAAGTGAGGAAGGGGATATAAGTGGGCCAAATCAGCAGCTTACAAATAAGAAGTCAAAATAATGTATAAAAATGAAGAGTAAGGACAGATTTAGAAATATGGAAAGAAAGCCCAGAAGAAAAAGATAAAGCAGGCTTGTAGAAATGCTTAAAGATGAGGAATTTGTACGTGTGTGTGTTGGAAGGAGGGTAGGGATAGATATTTCTGTATTTCATTATAAGTTTAGTAATACTTCTAATGTCTGTTAGAAGTGTAACACATGAAACCTTTTTTTTTTTCATGGATTACTTTGATAAGCATTTAAAAATCATTTGGGGGGGGCAGCGGGTGCCTGGATGGCTCAGTCAGTTAGGTGTCTGACTTCAGCTCAGGAAATAATCTCTGGATCCTGGGATTGAGCCCCATGTTGGGCTCTGTACTCAGTGGGGAGTCTGCTTGTCCCTCTGTCCCTTCCCCTGCCCACACATGCATGCCACGCACATGCTTTCTCTCTCAAATAAATAAAATCTTAAATGAATGAATGAATAAATAAATAAATAAATAAAAATCATTTGGAAAAATTTTATTTTTAAGTGATAATTAAATTTTGGATAACAGTCCAAACTTACTTATAATTAGAAATTTAATCATATAACTCAATTATAGCTTCTCTGACCTCAGGATCTTTAGAACTTAATAAACATATGTATAGTGCTAGGGAGTATTCTTTATGAAGGCATCCGGAGTGTGCCATAAAGTTTGGTGTCCACTAACACTATGATGCCTACTTCTTAAATTTAGATTTGGTATTGCCGGCTTAACTAAGCTGTTATGTATGGCCAACAAATATTAAAGAACAAACAGAATAAATGGTTCATGGAGTACAGCAGAGTAATGTTTTGAAAATGAAGTTACATTGACCATGTCTTTGTCTAAATAGATTTTTAACATATAAGCTGTAATTTTCAACCTAAAAAAAATTTCTAAGTCCAAGTCTATTTACTAGGGAATCAAAACACTTGCAGATAGATGGCTCTTGTGTTAGCAAAGACCTGTTACTCCTTTTGCTGTTTTTCTTGCTATTTATAAGTCAATTATGTTTTTAGAACAATTAATACTGCCAATTACTTTTTCTATATAACACATTTTAAAGTAAAGATGGAGTTGCAAAGGACAAATAAACATTTTCTGTAGCTACAGAGTGGGTTCAGTAGGCAAATTTATTAAAGCAGAATTGCTGCTACATGAAAATAAAATTGAGAGGGGAGAGGCGTAAAACATAACCAGTTACACTTGTATAAACTCGTGGTCAGAAATAATAATAGCTGACAATTATGAAATATAAAGAAGTTTATTAGGAAACATATACTGGACACAAGAGCACCAAAATAAAATAAGGAAGTCCCTACTGTTCATAGCACACTAGTTATTTTCTCTAAGAATTGAGCAAAGTACAGAAGAGATCTTCTCATGCAATCCTTGTCACATCCTTGATTTGGACAATCACTACTGTTTTTATACTTTTACTTCTGGGTTTGGATGTTGTTTTCTTATCAGTAACGGAGATTTTAGCATTTTGTTTCAACTTAATATTGTACTTATAACCCCTTAGGTCAGTTCTGAATAGTTTACACCATCAGATAAATGTTCCCAGCTTCTTGAATCAATTCTTCCAGAGGTACTGCCACTAGACAAATTCAATCTTTCTGGCTTACAGCTATTTTCAAAATAATTTAAAAGTTCCCCTGTAACTCCTGACAGACTTAAGGATCTCCTGTAGTTCTCATCATGTCCTTAGGGAACATAGGGTGAATATTTCATAACACAGTCACATTTTGGTAAGTCTAATTGCTTGGGTAATGACATTAAACCCTTTCAATTTCCTTCTGAAGGCAGTATGTATTGCTTTAATGCAACATTTTTCTGTTCCAGAGCTTATGGCAGTTATAGAAAAATAGTAATGAGTGTTTCTTTAAATAGAACAGCTGTACTTGTGGGTTTTCAATGCTAATGTTCAGTGGCCACTAATTTCATATCTTACCAGTCAAAACTGTATTTTATTCATTATGGAGTGAAAGACATTTGAGATTCTTAAGGCTGACTGCATGAAATTTAAGGGCAAACTGATACTCATCTGAGCTCTGCAGGACAGAAATCTACATGCATACTTGGAACAATTTTATTTTTACTATTCAATTCCTTTAATGAACTATGAGATTTCTCCTGGTTTTGTCATTTGGGATTTCAAGCTGCTAAGTATCCATAAGGAATATTACCAGAGATTACTTGGTACTCAGAGTGATTGAAAAGAGAGGCCTGCACTTGGGTACGTATTCACAAAGCACACTGTAATGCTCTAAATGTAATGGGAATCATAATATGGCTCTTTTGCATGTGGCACCCCCATTACACCATGGGATGGCACATCTCAAACTCTAGAAGTTTCTTTCAGAACGTATGCAGGATTCTGATGCTACCCTCAAATGTTCTGGAGTAATGACCAGCAATAAGATCTTATCCTAATTTATAGAACCAGAAGAATATTTTGCTGGCACAAAAAAGTAATTTAAAAACACACTTGTCTCCTGTGTTTTTTTCTTATTTTAAATCACATAATATGGGATGCCTGGGTGGCTGAGTCTGTTGGGTGTTTGACTCCTGATTTTGGCTCAAGTCATAACGTCAGAGTCGTGAAACTGAGCCCCATGTGGGACTCCATGCTCAGCAGAGTCTGCTGGTCTGCTGGAGACCGTCTCCCTCCCTTTGACCCTCCCCTTGCTCACACACGCTCCCTATCTCTCTCTTAAAAAATAAATAAATAAAACCTTAAAAAAATCACATACTATCAATAGCCAAATCTTTTAAGATGCAGATAGATACACACATACATGTATATACACACATATGTGTATGTGTATCCATACAGACAGTTAAAGGGGGTTTCAAAGACTTCCAAAGGAATGTTTCATTTTCCAGTATCTTTAGGATCCCTATTTTCCCTAATTTTTCTGCCATTGTATTTCTTTTTCAATTTTCCACAGCTGTCCTACACTAATTTCCTATTTTTTTACATCATCTTTATTATCCCCCATTTTCTCCTTCCTAATGCTTTCTCCACAATTTCTCTGATACAGATCTATCAAGTCTTTTTTTAAGTAGGCTCCACCCTGGGCCCCACAAAGTGGGGCTTGAAGTCATAACTCTGAGATCAAGACCTGAGCTAGTATCAAGAGTCTGACACTTAACCAACTGCCACTCAGATGCGCCCAGATCTAATCAATTTTAGCCTATTTATCATATGACTCCACTGAAGAGTCCCTTATTTCATAAATCTGGAGAAACATGAATATCATAGCAATTATATAGGGAGGTGGAGGGACTCTTTTTTAGGAAGGCTCCATCTCTGCGAGTCACCATTTACTTACTTTCCATATTATGCCTCTGAATAAGCCAAAGAAGCTCTGTTTCCACTTCAAGAGGGAAGCAAGAAAGTTAATCATTCTCTGAGTTTGGTCTTAGGCCCCAAACACCTGTTAACACCTAAGAAAAGCTAGATCCCAAACATGTTCCAGGACATTAGCTTCAAACAAACTTCGGCTGAGGCTGGCATCGATATCCTTGCCTTCAGTAATTTATGGAACAACACGTATTGTTCACCTGATACTTTCCTGTGGTTGACCCTACCCTGATTCCTGGAGGAACACATAGCCTAGACTCTTTGCTAGTATAAACCCCTAGCCACAAGTGACAACGGAACTCACTCTTCTCTCCTTTCCGAGTCTCCCAGACACTTCAGCTGCTATTTTCTGTCACATTATTCAATATACTCTATTTTCACTTTTTATGGCTCACATTTGGTTTCTATCCTGTGTGAAGCCAAGAACCTTCTTGGCTGGTCATGTGGGACCTTCCCCTGTGTTCTTGGATCCAGCCTGCCTACATCAGCAAGATAGGTTTTTTTTTGTTTTTTTTTTTTCTAATTTTGATTACGTGTATGTATTTATGTGTGTGGGTGTGTGTGTGGGTGTAGCTAGCTAGTTTTTTTAATCATAAGTTAAACTGTAAATATTTCCAGTTGAAATTTTTTAAGTAGTAAACAAGTGAAATGTCTTTGCACTTGCAGTAATTAAAAGAAAACAAAAAACTTAACCTGTGTCTTGCACATAAAAGATACTTGATAAATACATCACAATGGATAAATTTTAGAAAGAATATCTCAAACAGGTTTTGAGAAAGATCAAATTTTTGCATTCTGATAAAAGGCAAAATCATATAAATATATATTAATAAAGTAAATGAATTATTGTTTCAAAATTATATTTTTCTTCACATCAAAAATTTCATCTGAAAGAACCAGAAAACAAGACAAATCTAGTCCTTCACTATCACCATAAGTCATAAGTACCTGTCCCTATATGACCTATATTTATTTAGTATCAATAAATATATTTAACATCAAAGGAAAAGCATATATAAGTAGCAATATATAATTTAAAAGAGTTTTACCAAAGACAGTCAGCTCTGCTGGATCACTGTCTCTTTCTCCCACCATATTGGTGCCAACACAGGTATACATCCCTGCATCACTTTTCCTGGTATTGGATATCATCAGCTTTCCACCACGGATCTGTTAAAATTAAAAAAAAAAAAAAAAAAAGGGAAGGAAAGAAAAGAAAATGAACAATAAAATAAACAGCAAAGAGAAGATGACTAAAAAGTAATTTTGAATATTTAAGCACATTTTTTTTCCTAAAGGAAATAGCTCAGTGGGTAAGACAAAAAAACTTCCCTCCCATTTTGGCATCTGTATGTGTATTTTCTTCTCTTAACTTCTCTCTCAATATAAACCTCCATATTCCCTTTCTAGAAAATGCTTTTGGGCAGTGTATTTCTCTCTTGTCTGGTTCTATTTTGAGTCTCGTGACTGCTTCCATCAAATCCTAATGATTGGTCTTCACTCTGAAGTAGGTTGAATGAAATGCTATTGATATTTGCATCAGAAAGAAGCACTAGATACCTGCTTTTAGTAATATAATGAAATCCAACTGATGCAGAGGGATTCAACAAGCATTTACTGAGTACTTCTATGGGCTGGGCAATGTTCTATGTGCTTAAGATTTAGAAGCATACCAAATAGTAAAAAAATCTCTGCCATCATGGAGCTTAAATTTCAATTGTTAGCATTAATTATCTATGTCTCATCTTGATTGTATTTATGAAATAATTTTTGAAGAGGAGGGCAGTTGCATAAAAATAAATAATTTTTTTAAATGATGAGAGTATGAGTTGATATAAATCATTGGCTTTTCATTGGTGCTCCCTAATTGTTTCTTAAATGATAAGCATTTATTGACCAAATAAACCAATGTAATATGTTAAAATGTCTATTTGTTAAAGAGGATATTGAAACAGAATTAGGTTTTGAATATGTGTATCATCAACTCATGGCTTCTTTCCCAATTTTTTTCCCTGTATTTATATAATTCAAAAATCTTAACACTACAATGACTGAGTTTTCTTACAGAGATGAGAGATAAGAACATACTGGTTTCCTCTGTTCGTCTTTATCTCATCGGCAAACAAAACCCATGCATGTAAGTATGTTCTCAATGGATACATTTCAGGCTCTGAAACTTGTCATGTCGCAGAAAGGGACTTTCAATGTTGTTTTTACATGGGAAGAAAAGCCCATCAACCTGTTCTTAATTATGTGCAGGAGAGTGTAATAAACTGTAAGTTATAAAAATGGCCATGGAAGCCATTTCTCCCTTCCCTGAAGCTGAGTTTGGCAATATGACTTGACTAGACCAATGAAACTAAAGCAATGTTTCAGTAGAAGAAAAGTTTTCACAAATTAAGACTTGTCTTTCCTTGGAGCAGCTGGAATCCTGAGACCATCATGGGAACCAGTCTGAGCTGGCCCGCTGGAAAATTATAGGCCAAGAGAAGAATCAAGATGCTCAGCTCAGTGTTAAGTCAATTGCCAGACATGTGAATAAGATTACCCTAGATCATCCAGCTGCCAGCACATCTTTAAACAAGCCACAGAAGCACGAGAAACCCTAGCAAAGATCAGCCAAGCTGGCCCAGAATAAGGAATTGTCATTTTACACACAAAATCATAGGCTAAATAATATGGTTATTATAAGTCACTGTATTTTGTGATGGTTTATTACAAAGCGAAAATTAAATGATGCAAACATGAGCTAAAAGCCCTTCAACATTGAATTTACTCCATCACCAGGAACACATTTTTAGGTTTGGTATCCAAGCACACTGAGAACCAAATTCTCCCTGCAACATAGATCCTCATGATGTCAAGAGCTCAAACCAGAATCACATGAATATATATTGTGATCTCTTACATGGCCTATCTGGTTCTATGTTATGATGTAACCACCATGCACACATAAAAAATAATCTTCATCTATGAGATACTTTTAAAGATAATAGACACTAGACTATATGGATTTTTTATAGAAATGGCACATTTGTTCAGTCCTGTGTGACATTATTTTAAGTAAAATATATTTATTCTCAATAACTGTATTGAACATTAGAATTATATTAAGAATAACATCAGAAGTTTGAAGCATATCTACTATTTCAGTGAACAGGTTCCTACAAGCATCCCAAACAAATGTTGAGTGGATCCTCAAAAAATATAAAATAATTGTTTGCCATTACCCTTCTCTACCACTTTATGATGTTCTGGGTGTCTCATTTTGATATTAATCAAGTGATGAACCTAATCATCAATTTTCCTTGAAAGCAGACCATTTTTCTACAAAAGCAAAACTGCAGAACCAAAAAAGTCCTGTCTACTTTGATTTTACTTTGTAACGCTTAAACTTTTAAATGAATTCATATATAAAATTTTAGTTATACACATTAAATTTAAAAACTGGAAAAGGTGCTTGAAGTACTCATTACCTCACATTATTTTCTCTTATATTTTGAAAATAGTGCAAAAAGAAATGTTCTAGTGAATATGGCTTATGGCCATCATTTACTCGTTGTCACTCATGTACTGCACGATCAATAGAAGCATTGGAGATCTTAAAAAGAGCTAAGTCATCTTTGTGCTATAAATATATATTTACGTATTTACATATTTATATATTTTCATATTCAGATTGGTGCAATTATTAATATATCATCTACACTTGATTTATATAATTTTGTCTCTTTGAAGCCTCATCTTAAAGTTTTAGTTCTTGGTTACTCTTTTCAGTCCTTTCAATACAGTGTGAATGGTAGTTATCATTCAATGCAGTTCTACAATTTTATTATCAATAAAATATATCCATTTGAAGACTTGATATTTAATCTCTGTAGGCATTAATTTTTATTTAACTCACACTTATTCTTTCTTCCTTGTCATCAATTCGGACTTTGTCTTTTTTCCAGTAGATCGTGGGTTCTGGGTGTCCCCTGGGAGGTTGGCACTCCAGGATTGCAGGCTCTCCGGCTGCCACTACAACATCTGTGGGATTTTGCCGGAAGTCATCTCGTAACACTAAGAAAAACAATTGTAGTGAAAGAAAACTCAATGATAGGAACTTTAGCTTTCTCTTAACAAAAGGTAACTTCAAGTCTTACTGTGTTCTAATAAAAATTGAATATTTACTGAGAACATAGCCATGCCTATATTAAAACATTTTAGGGCCAAATTAAATGTTCAACAGGGCAATGGCTGACTATATGACCGTGCATCTGTGCTATCAAATCTGATTTAAAAAATAAGGAAAGTCTAAGGAAAATAAGAAATACTCATGATATAGTTTTGAGATTTGACACGCAAGGTACAAAATTGTTTATGCAGCATAATCCCATTTGCTCTAGAGGAAAAGCATGAATATATCTCTATATATAAAAACACTAAATAAATTGTCAAGTTATACTTAAAACCCCAAAACAAGTCATATGCATATGGTCTGTGAGCACGTGTGCATGTCAGTCTGGGAGGGGAAGTGGGGTGAACACTTTCTGAGAACACCCTTTCTCATGACATGAATATGGACAAGATCCACACTGTTTTCATTATACGTCAGAAGATAGACTCATTGTTCACCCTGCAACGCACTAGCACCCACATCCACAGGGCTACATTTTCATTCTCTGTGAATCTCCACCTGCCAAGCGACATCTGGGCAGCGTGACATCCAGAGCAGAGATATCCCTTATAGCAGTTTGACCAGTCTGAATTTCCCCTCCTTTCATTAGAAGAACAGCAGGTTGGACCTCCATTGTAACCTCCGAAAATCTGGCAGGCCTGGCTCTCCAAATGTCACCTATCTATCTGTGTGTGCTTTTCTTCTGCTGGCAAGATGAAAAGCCTAGAGAAACGACTTGGCCCTATCTGATTGCAAAATGTTGGTTTCTTTAGCAAATAAGGGCTATGACCATTTCAGGGAGAAACATTCAAAAAAGTAGTTGAGGCCAGGAATATACCATATGCCTCAATTGCCTATGCTTTTTCTAACTGCCTTGACTTTCCTGTTCCTTTATAGTCCAACACTGACAAGTTTGTTTCCTAAGTGTATTGAAGGACAACATACACACACTCACACATGCACAGAGAAACATAAGCACATACAGTGTATTATATCTATGTATATATATAAATTGGTCAAGCTGTTTGAAATCAAAATTAGGCAGCTTCTGCTAGCCCGTTATGTAAATCATCTGCTACAAATGTGGATTAGGTCAAAGCAACTGCCTTTGGTGTCCTTTAATGAGACCTGCTTCAGCACTCTGCTCCTTTGTTGGGCAGAGTCTCTGGGTTAATTGTCATTCTCCAAATAAATAAAAATTCCCTGGCCTGAAAATAGCTCCAAGGGGACAAGTGAGTGACTTTTAGGGCTTTTCTGCTCTTGTCTCTTGCAGCACATCCTTTAACAGGGGTTTCCATCTTAATGAAGTCATGGCCTTTACTAGATTAAAGAACCTTGTCTCCTATTGAAGGAACAGTAAGAAAGAATCCAGCACAAATTGCTCACTCGCAGCTTATAAGCTGATTAATTTACTGCTTTTGCTGCTAAGGAAATGTGTTCCATTTTAGCATGGTGAACTGCACATTTTTTGGTTCTCTTGTCTCACTGGCAAGAGAGGTGCAATTTATATGCATAAGGATTTGCTCTGAATGGGCTGAGAGAAGTGTGGGTTTAAATATCACACTCAGACAAGGAGATAGGAAAGGGTTAACATTGTGGTTCCCTTTTGCAGGTAAATCCTCCTGGGAAAGCTAGCTGGTGACTCATTTATATTCTAAATACAGAACAGCTGCCTATTTATGCAATGTTAAGACATGCAAAAATATGGTAACAGAGTGGTGAGCACCCCTACAATATCCGGTACTGGCAACAAATGGTGTTTTGGCAGGCCCTCAATCTGTTCCAAAATGACACATCTGGCCAGTTGAAGGACCTTCTCTAGAACTGGTATCCTAACAAGTGACATGCCAAAAAGCCTCTGCTCAAATGGTACTTAAGACCATTGCAAATCATTCAGAAACACAGTGTTACATCAATTTGCAACAAGCCAAATTAAGAAAGAAAGAAAAAAAAAGGTCCTTTGACACGGAGGACAAAAAGGAGAAAAATATCATAACAAACTAAGGACTGCTACTCTTAAACAATATAACATGTGTTTATGGCATTCACAAAAAAGAAAATGACTCCAATTTGCAAATGAAGCCAAGAAATCTAACATCAACTGTAATTTTAGGCTTTCAGACTATTCACCCAGAGAGTGGGGTGAGATAATAGTATAATTGGTACTGTACCCTCTTCAACTGGTAAAATGCTCTTTGGGGTTTGTATAGCATTCAGTTAATTCATTTTTTGCTTAGTGATACCATTTCTTTTACTTCAAGTCTTTGGGGTAATAAAATGGATTTCTTCTTTCTCTCAAATAAAACATTCAGGGGAAACACATCCTTTTCATCAGATCCTAGCACAGAATACGGGAAACTTACTCTTAGGGAAAAGTAAAGCAATTTTTACTCTTCTCAGACTAAAAAAAAGGATAGGTCTGTTGTTATATTTGCTTACATTTTTCTGAGGTTTGTATATACATTCATTAATACAAGCGAAGTAAAATGAAATAATATCTATGGTTTCCATTTCTTGTGCTAATTTTTCATTCCTGTCTCAGATTTTGCCCTAAAGTATTTTCTATAGTAAAGAAGTTATGCATTTGGATGAAGGAGTAAAATGGTCTTGTAGAACAGCAAAGCAAGTCCAATTAAGTCTGTGTTTTTTCCTTCTAAGCCCCTATTGTAGAAAGAATTGTGAGCTACATTTTTGATGTGACTTGACAAGTAAGCCAAAGCAAGGGTGCACAGCAATATGTGTAATCACTAAAGCTCCAAACAGGTCTTTAAGTAGAGTGAAAAGAAATAAACCTGATTAATTGAGAAAAGAATCTGGTTACAATGACAAAAGCTTAGAGGGCAGTGGTAAGTTATGCTTTATAGAAAGAAAAGAGGTATAAATAGGTATACACTTTTGATATAGCATTTGCTGGTGGGGCTAAACTTAGACTACAAGCATTCAAATCTCCATGGGGGGTGGGGGTGGAAATCTCATTGGTTAGGACCTGAATATTCATATCTGTCTATGAGCTGAAAACCACAAATGAGATTTCACCTCGCTCGTCCTATCTAGATTGGGTTTGCATTCTTTTTACATTGTCATGCACTGTGACTTAGAAAGTTATTCTGGAAGATCCGAAAGTTCTGAATTACTTGTGTGCTTGATAAAATATCGTTTATAGTCATGACATAAAGATTTCTAACAAATTAATTCAATTTTCCAGGAACATGTTGAACACAACAATGTGCTTGTCACTGATCTATAAAATGGTTAAGAAATATAAAACAAGAATGACATGGCAATAACTGTGGTAAGTTTTTTCTCTAATATCCCTCAATGATCCATCTCTCCGGGTGGTTATTCTCATGTGTAATCTCCTCCCTTTTACTGTGGCCTGGACCTAGTGACCTGCCTTTACTGAATAGTTTCTTGCAAAGCAATGGAATGTCACCTCCAACATCAGGTTATAAATGATTGTAACTTTCATCTTTTTCACTCTCTCTGTCTCTTCCTCTCTCTCTCTTCATGGGATTCTTCTGATCATGTGAGATACCCTGTTTCTCAGTAGAGAGGCCCATTTGACAACAGTCTAAAGGCTTCTAGGCAACGGAAAACAATGCAAGGGACTGACTGAGGCTTTAGGTTCAACAGCCCTGGAAAACCCAAACCCTGCCAACAACAATAGAAGCTTGTGAGTAAAAAAAAAAAAAAAAAAAAAAAAAAAAAAAAAAGAAGCTTGTGAGTAGAAACGTTCCCAGGTGAGCCTTCACATGATACCCACAACCCTCATCAACACTTTTACTGCAGCTTTATGAGCGATCCCACAGCAGATGGCTAAGTTAACTCTTATCTGGATTCCTGATCCACAGAGAATAAATGTGTGTTATTTTAAGCCACTGAGTGTTGTAGTTTGTTACACAGCAATAGGTAGCTAATATAATGCCCTAAAGGAGTTTAGGTCCGGTCATGCCTTTAGAGCTTACATCTTTGACTCCTGTTTCCTCATGATGCCACATTTTTTTCACCTTCAACTCCTTTCCCTTCCATCCCAAATCAACAGTTCTCAGGAATTTTGAAAAGATATATTTTGTACATTTTATATCTTTACATATTTTATAAAATATTTTATATCTTATATTTTTTACATTTTTATTTTACATTTTGCCAACCAGGCAAGGCAAATCATTACTCAGACATTTCCATGTTAGTTTAGTAAGTCAAATTCAAAATAACAGTGAGACAAGGCTATATAATTAAGAGACCAAAGGATGTATTTCTGAATTACAATGTGCACATGTTATTAGAAATACAGAGACTACAAATATTCCTGACGAAAGTATTCATACACATTATTGGATAAAAAATACCATCCATGACAAACTAAATTGATCATGAGAAAGGTAATCTAAAAGGAAATTATAATTAAAAGCATTGTTAGCAGCAGTTGAAACCCATAGCAACTCAGAGCAACACCAATGACAAGGCTTCTCTGCCAGCAGGGTTACCCTCTGTATGTACCCAGGAGCTGTCAGAGCCATGTGGCTCAAGACTTCTCAGTAGAAAACATACAGAGGAACATCTAATTATCAATGTATATTAGCATATGGTGGTCTTTCTGCGTGAAAATCTCCCCTAGGTTGTCTTTGTTTCCTTACTTTTTCCTATTTCTTCCTTTAGACACATACCATTTCTTCAGTATCAGCTTCAGACTTAGTCATCTGAAAAGCTTTCCCTTCCACACTCACATTGGACTAAGTAACCCTCCACTGGGCTCCCATCTTGAAGGGCATCAGAAGATGTCATCGAAAGTTCTTGATTGGTTGACAGAGGTGATGAACTCCTCTTAAGAAGTGTGTTGCAGTTTTTTTCTTACATCAAATGAGCCACAACATTTTAATTTTGTTTTTAAGCCATGATGTTTTAATTTGATTTTAAAATGTCATTTATGAAGAACAGTTTAAGTTGTTTGGATTTAAGAGGTAGCATACTTAACTTGCCTCCCTACAAGCTCATATAGCTCTACAATAAAATCCAGGCAGTTCAAGAGGGTCGGAAATTAATCAGTCAAAGGCACAACAGATTTATGTCAACCAGTAAAACTGTTAGATCAAATTATACTATCAGCATTATAGTGGACTAGAAAAAAATGTGAAAGCCATTCCTACAGCTGGTACATATTGTTTCCCTATCCCTACCATAACTGGCATCACCACCACCTATCACCATGGGGAGTGAGCACTTGTAATGCCAACCAGCCTGAAGCCCAGGTCTTCTGTTCTACTTCTGAGGAAAGAACACTGTCTCTTCCTGCTGTACTAAATGGTTGCTGTTGACAGCCATGCTGTGACCCCAGGGGGAGCTCCAGCCTCAGGATGAAACCAAGGCCACACACTTGAAAAAAATCTGGGTTCTTGATGACCTATCTGGACAAATAAATCTTGAAGACTATGCTAAATCTGGACTTACTAGTACATGATCTAAATAAATTTTTTTCTCATACTTAGACCAGTTTAACTTGAGTTTCCCCTTTCAACTGAAAGCTCCCCACTGACAAACTATAATAATTCTGTATTTTTCTGAAGTTTCAATGACAGAAAGACCAAATAAATCAAAAGGGGAATCATCATTCACAACAAACTATTTTATTACATTTGGTACAATCAAACAAACTATGGGCAGAATGGACAGGGTAGCCACCAGCTAAATAGATGATAAAATCTAATATTTAGGGCACAAGTCATAAGTGGTTTCTTCTGCACAGAAGGGGAACGAGAAAGAAATAACGCAGTGGGGAGACATCCTGCTACCGCTGTGCAAGCTGACACTCTGGCACTCTGGCACCTCTGCAGCATGCTGACAATTCCAAAATGAGACGTTCTCACCCCCCATCTCTTCTAAGACTCCCTGTGCAAGCAAATTCACTCAGCAAATGATCCAGATAAACCAGTGATATGAATTGGAGCATGCTGAATAAACAAGGATGCCCTGTGACTTGTTCATTTTCAAGTCATAGCATTTCTTGAAGCCTGGTATTCTGTAGGGAGTAAAAAACACAAACACACAATTCACTAGAGGAATGGCCAGCTCCAGATTTCTTAGCTAAGCCTTTATTCTTGAATCCCTTTTTTTAAAGCTCTGTTCTGTCCTCACCAGCAATATAATTTGAAGTCCTGCTAAGAGTGCCAAGTCTTCCTTAATGTTTTCCATTAATGTTTAAAACTTGCTGAAGGATTCTTAGAAATTGCATGGAAACATCTTGCTCTCTGTAATTTGTATCCGTAACCTCTGTAATGCATATGTTCTCCTTGGGGACCAAGTGTTGAGATCATTCATAAACTCTTGGATCACATGTGGCACTGCAAACTGGTGACATCTGACCACGGCAGACTCAAGGCCTGTCTCTGGCAATCATTTCCTTCGGTTTGAGTCAAGGAGCCGGCAGTTGGCATAACTTCAACACTTGGAAGTCCTATTTTTGGCAAAGCCTAGCATCTCATATTTGACAGGGATCTGCATACTCTATCCATTAGCTTAGGAGGAAGTAGTGGATTGAAGCTAATTAATGTTTAATTGGCTCCTCTTTTTTCTTCCTTAAAGTGCCACTGTCCACAAAACGGTTCATGTGGGATGAATGTCTCCAGAATTATGGAGAGCTCAAAGGAATAAAAGCATCTTAGACATGTGCCCAAATACAGTATGTGAGGCAGAGGATAGTGCCTAGAACAGCAGGTATTAGCCTAAACAAGTTCAAGGCAAAGCCTTCCTCTATTCAAAAGAAAAGCCTCCTCTCAAAACCCTCAAAATATTCTGCTCTGCTACCCAAATAACTTCTTTCTAGCACCTGCCCCATTTAGAGCTAATTCCAGTCTTGGTTATGGGGATGCCTACAACTCTGGGTAATGGAAAAAATAGCATATTGAATTCAAAATACAGAACTACACAGGCTAGCATTTTTTAAAAAAGCAAACATTAAGTAATGTTTCTCAAGATGATAACAAGGGGGCTGTGCACGGCTGGCTCAGTTGGAGGAAACTGCGACTCTAGATCTCAGGGTCTTGAGTTCAAGTCCCACATTAGAGATTGCTGAAATAAAACTTTTTTTTTTTTTTAAAGATGGTAACAAGGGGAAATACTAGATTATTTCAAGCTTATAATACTGTCTCTTACTTTCTCTACATCTGAGTTTGAGAATCAATAAATAAACAAATAGTCACATTTTATAGGATTTGTATTTACAGGATGATTACAAATAGCCATCTGTTTGCTTTTCAAACCAGCTTTTCAATCTGGTTCATGTCCCATGAGCCTCAAGTCTTTAGCCAAAGCAGTTAGGCTCCGAGGTATCAAGAAGGTTGGTTATAACTGCTTTGCACAATGCTGTTTTTGCCCATTACTTCCCATTTTTCTCCCATATCCCTCTCTTTCTCTTCCTTCTCATTTAACCCTCACTGTTAGACCAAAGAAAATAAAAATTTGAGAGGACTAAATATCATATATAGATATGTAAAAATATAGATATGTAAAAAATATAGATATGTAAAAAATAAATATATTTATTTAAGAGCAGATTAAAATTTAAAACAAATGTAAGGACATATTTAAATTCTAACTTTAGGATTTATCACTGCTTTATAACTACATCTGTCAATTTGAATAAAAGAATAAAGAGTGCTATCAAGTAAATATTAATGTGCTGCTTTATTCTGGATCCCAAAAGATTACTGCCCTCCTCCTGCCTTGTTAGTCCTTATCTGAAGGCATTAGCTTTTACAGCATTCCAACATTGCAGAGTTCACAGAGATACACAATCTCAACAGCATCTTCCTGTCATTCTATCCTTTCCTAGTATCAACGGTTATTGTTCCAATATTTCTCTCCCATGGTGTATTCTGATGTGCATGATCAACATGAATTAAAATGCCAAGTAACTGCCAGATGTCATGAGTTATAAACTCAATAGTCTAAGGATTATTACACATTAGGGCACCCTACAGTGCAAGGGTGTCCTGGAATTTATGTGTTATTTATTACCTATTGGCAGGGTCTCAAAGTAATCTCACCCCTGCTGATGAAATGAGGGTTGGAAGGAGAAGAAGGTCAAGGTCAACCTTCCTTGTCAAGAATGCCAGTTACTTTGAAACTACTGTTGCTTTATCTTTTTTCCCCTCTACCTGAAATTCAAGGAAATTTCTGAATGAGAGGAAAATATATTCTAATGCATCTATGGACTTTCAACTCAATTATGCTGATTTTACAATTTTCATCATATCACCTATTTTAACAACACATTTCATAACCATACTAGGGGTCTGATTTAGAGAGTACCCATGAAACCCACCATAATCCATAAACTTAAAAATTACCTCTTTGAAAGCACACTGTTTATTTTTCTTTTTTAACTCAAGAACAGAGACCAAAGACTAACTGCATGAGACTTATTTAAATTTTTAATGCAGCAATGAGAACATTAAAAAAAAAAAATCATGTCCATACGACTGTGAACTCTTCAGTCTTTTCTATTCAATATTAAGATTTACATATATCCACACCACAAAATACGGCCATTATTCTAAGCTGTCATGAATTTTGCTGAAATGGATGTAATGTGACATCCCACATTCTTCTGGAAATGTTCTATTTGATTCTTACATGACACAAAGCTTGAAATGTTTCCTAATCCAGAATATAGCATATTTATTTTCAAATTGGCTGATTACAAAAAGCTCTATCATCTCTCTCTTCTCCCAAAGATCCAGTAACCTTCTTTTCTTTTGCTACCAAATGAATTCTGAATGCTGCAGTTAACATTCAGTAATCTCATTACCCATCTACCATAAATCTTCAAAAGTATCACCATGTTTTGACAGCTGAGCAGGACAAGAGGAAGCAATGAGCATATCCAAGCACTTTTTATGAATGCAAATGTGCTAAAGACCACATTTAAATTATTTCAGAAAACTCATATAACACCACTGACAACAACTGGAAACAATGTGCTTGACAATTTTTGTTTACCTATGAAAAGCACAATTTCTCTTATTCCTGATGCTAAGTCCACAACCCACCCCTACTCCACCCATTGCCATATACTCTATGAAAAAAAAAACAACTGATACCAAAGAACTAATAATGAATATCTTTTCAGGTGTAAGTAATACTGAGTCGTCATGATAAAAATTTATTGTGTGTTTTCCTGATAAGTGTTTAAATATTTAAACATTCACATATAAGTTAATCAAAATTACATATCTTATATAAAAATACAAAGATGTCATCTTAAGCATGGAGGTTTTTTAAAAAAAAATCTTTCTCTTCCTCTGACATACCCTGGAGTCAACCCTGGACATCCACAGCGAACCTTAGCCATGCTCAGCAATAAGAGAATATATCAAGTTGTCTTCTGAATCTCTGGCTGTATTTTTACTCTGGGTTACACAATTACTGTGAGGACAAGGACTCAATACGTTTTTATTCCCAAATTAAGACAAAGAATAAACAAAGCCACTTCCTTCCTGCTTGGAGGGGTGCCAACTGCCTACCTAGAAATAACTACCTCATTGCATATGATTGTTTTAGCTTCTCTACATAGAGGGTACCAAAACTTGATAAATAACAGGTATGAGTCTATGAAACCTTCATTATTTTGTCACAAGGCTATTTGTGACACCAGATTATTAAAATTAACGAATTATTATAATCCCAAAATTTGGCCATTTTCATGCACCAAATATCAACTGATTCACCCAACTCTTCCCCAAAACTGTCTATAAATGGTAAAATTAGAAACATCTTCTTGATGCTGTCAATGAACAGTCAAAGTTATAACTATTCTGAATATCCTACTTCTTCTCCTCCATGTGCCCAGTTGCTTTCATGGGACTTGGAATTGGTATTTAATTTATGTTTATGAAACTACTACTCTTTGGCAAGGAGGCAATATGGCATTGTGGTTAATACAATGGATTTAGTCAGAGGAATGGGTTTGAATTTCAGCTCTGCTACTTTATAAACTGGATGGTCTTATATAATCTCTGAGCTTCTTCATCTATAAAATTGAGATAATAAATCTTACGTTTTTTGATTGTTATGAAGAATTTTAAAAGTGAATTTTGTAAAGCACACTGGGACATAAAGGAAGAACTTCATAAATGAGAATTATTATTGCTGTTGGGAATTTGAAATACTGATAAATAAAAAGGACCTAGCAATTCTATTTTGTGTTGGATTTTAAGTGAGTTCTATGGCTACCAATTTTTAATTCCTTTGTCAAAAAGTTAATGATGTTCAAGAACACCGTGTATAAAATATTGCTTACTCTAAGGTACTGATGGTCGAATGCTCAAACTCTATGCAATTGCTACTAGACAATAATTACTAGACGTGAGGACTATGGGAGTTGGGATTTACATATAATAATATAATCCTATATCAAATATGTTTAGAAACCAAGAGTCAGTGATGCCTGGGTGGCTCAGTGGTTGAGTGTCTGCCTTCGGCTCAGGGTCTGATCCCAGGATCCTAGGATCACGTCCAACACTGGGCTCCCTGCAGGGAGCCTGCTTCTCCCTCTGCCTTGTCTGCCTCTCTCTCTTTGTGTCTCTCATGAATAAATAGATGAAATCTTTTTAAAAAAATGAAACCAAGAGTCAGACACTTAACCAAATGTACCACCCAGACACTCCTTCATGGAGTTTTCTTTATTGGAAATATTAAAAAAAATTAACTTTATAAAAACTTTGGCTTATTAGGTCTTTTATGTTTATATGATTTGAATATATAAAAACATCATTAGCTTTTTATTTTATTTTAAATAATTATTTCTTTGTTTGAAAGAGAAAGAGAGAGAGACAGTGTGCTCATGTGGGCAGGGGCAGAGGGAGAGAATCTCAAGCAGACTCTGCTGAGAATGGAGTCCAACTCAGGGTTTGATCTCATGATTCATGAAATCTCGACCTGATTGAAAACCAAGAGTTGGAGGCTTAACCAACTGTGACAACAAGGCACTCTTAGCTTTTTATTTTAAAAGTGAGGAAACAGGATACATATGTGTACAGATTAAGTATAATGATATTATTCAATCTTTAACATAATTTTTCTTATAGGATGACAGTTCGTGGTATATGATAAAATGAATTATATTCCATCTTAAACAATATAATTAACTCTTAAGGAAACTTTCTCTATACCAATAAATTCAATTTTGTCTAATCCTTGGGTTTATGATAATGTCAGTTCATTAAAATGTTAGTTAAAACTCATTAAAACACACACTCAGAGGTAACAGCTTCATTACTGTATTATGAGGTAAAGAAAAAGAGAATGCTTTATTATCATTTGTTTTCAGAATTGAATATATTTGCATAATAAAAGGTTCACTGTATATTTTCAATAATCTTCAAATATTAAGCAGCCCAGTAATTTAAAAATGTGTTCTCTAAAAATGATCCTGTTACTGCAGAATTCTGGTTGTTCTTTTTCACATAGAAAAAGTGGCCATATTAGAGACAGAAAATCATTTGAAATAATATTAAAATATGTTAACATGTTTATTTCTTTCTCCATGTTTATAATGTTTGGGTAGCATAGGATTTCCATACAATAGTGGATGGCTTAATCAAGTGCTGCAACTAATTGCCTTCCCTAGATATGTCAGTACTTTGTAAGAATGGCAAGTCAGGTAGAAATTACATTGGAAATTAGCTATATCTCTAATGCGGATGGAATCTTTTTTTTTTTAAAGATTTTACTTATTTATCATGAGATACACAGACTGAGAGATAGGCAGAGACACAGGCAGGAAGAGAAGCAGGCTCCTTGCAGGAGCCTGATGCAGGATTTGATCCCAGATCCTGGGATCACAACCTGAACTGAAGTCAGGCGCCCAACCGGATCCAGCAGTCCCCAGATGCAGTCATTTCATATTTCTCTTCCATAGAAGCTTAGCCAGAGTAAATACTTGATATTATGACCAAGAGTTAAGATGTGGAAAATTAGTATAAGTGATTTTCGTATTCTCCTCAAATCTGATGTGATAAAACCATTATTATTAAAGCACTGCAAAAATATATCTCTAATTTTAATGTATATTTCCTATCTTGAATTCTAAGATACTCTCCTAATTTTCCTCCCACTAGCCATTTACTCTGGCATGTACTTTGCCAGAAACTTTCTGTTCTTAAAGCACAATCAATATCACTCAAAAATGGAGTGTCCTCAGACATACATTCTTCCAAGTTAACCTCTGCCAATCCTGCCTCCATGCTGATGTTTCTAAACTGAATGCCTCCCATCTGGAGTCCCCTGGAGCTCCAGACTTGCTTGACATTGCCATTTGAATGTCTAAGATTATCTTGAATTTAATGTAACCAAAATGTAATTCTTAATTTTTGTCACACAAATCTTCATCTCCTCAATCTTCAGTGACTTTGTATATGCTATTGCCATATACAAATTGCTCAAGAAGTTATTAATTTTCCTCCATTTATGTCCACCAAGGACAGATGCACACACTATCATGTCCATCAGTAAGGCCCAAATGACTTTGAAATTTCCCCAGTATCAATTTTCTTTACCCCCACTGCTGTCATTTGGTCTGAGTCACTATCATTTCACCAGGAATAGTGAAGCTGATTCTTAACCATATTACTTTAGTCTTGCCCCTCTGACAGTCAATTCTCCACACAGAGAATTGTGTAATATCATTAAAATTATAAGACAAATCTTGTCATTCTTCTACCTAAAATTATCCAAAGGACTCTCACATTTACAAAAACAAAACAAAATAAAAAAAATCCAAAAAATCAAATCTTTCTCTGGCCTACAAAGCATCTTGGGGTCTGGCTCTCATCTACCACTACCCTTGCATCTTACCCCATTCTCCTGCAACTAGTTTGGTCCGTTTTCTTCTTCTAGCAAGGCAAATAGCTTCTTTAGGTTCTATTCCTACACTACTCACTGTGAAATTTTATTCCCCTAAGATTTCCTTTAGGTCTCCTCTTTTTGTCCATCAAATCTCAGTTTATATGTCAATTCTTTGGGCTCCCCTTTTATTATGACCCAATCTAAAGACGCAACAAGATCGCACATATCTCATCTCTCTGATATTGCCCCCTTCTGCATATCACATAGCACGGTGTGAAATTATTATGGTTTGCTTATTTGTTCCTTATCTATCTGCCTTCAATAAAATGTGAGCTAACTACATGAAAGCAAGAACTAAAGTTCGTTTTGTCTTTTGTTGTATCCCAAGGGTCTAGAATGATATTCTTGGCACAGAGTAAGTGCAGAGTAAATATTTATTGAATGAATAGATGAGTGAAGAATTTCAATTCTTCTCATCAGCTAAACTGGATATAGTTTATTATTACATATGCATCTTTAGTAGAAAGTTTCCTACATTGATTTAATGGTTTTACTCAATAAATGTATAGAGTTTCTTGTTCTTTATTTTAGTAAATGATCCAGTATTCTCTGAAAGAGATTATTGTGGAATGATCTTACCACATTTATAAACTTTTCAAGATCATGTTCTGGATGTTTAATTTAAAATATTTCAGTTTTCTGGTAAGGTGGGATAAATTAGAACCTAATAATTGTCAAGATGTCCTGCCTAGAAGGTCAGTGGAATTCTCAGGATGACCTCATGAGATAGGTTGGTTTATGAATGAAAAGATATAAGTTCCAAGATGCTAACTTCATTTAGTTAATAGGAGGGGAAGTCAGGATTTGAAAATAAATCTTCTGTTTTTATTCCAGAGTCTATACTAGAAGATTATTGTAGTGGAAACTTAAGCCTAACAGACACATTATAACTCCTAAACCTAATTATTAAATACACTAAAAATAATTTAACTTTGTAACTAAGATCTTCATTATAATCAGTTATTGTATCGTGCTGGGAGATGGTGAATTCAAACATTAGGCTAAATCTATTTTTAATTCAAAATTCATGATGAAACTTGCTTCTCTGAATATATCTCTAATACAGACTTGATTTTATACAACTGCTTTTTTCAGAAAAACCTGAAGAACAAAAGCTAATGGTAAGTGAATTGCTGATCAGTATGACACCGCTGACACTGCTG
The DNA here is from genome assembly GCF_048164855.1 of Canis lupus baileyi. Lineage (NCBI taxonomy): Eukaryota > Metazoa > Chordata > Mammalia > Carnivora > Canidae > Canis > Canis lupus. The sequence continues at coordinate 13,637,460 of NC_132867.1, forward strand.
TCTTTCTATGAAATGAACTATTGCACCTTATCTAATGGTGTGCTCAAGCCTTCAGGATTAGTCTGTCTGTCTTTCTTCTTCCTCTTTCTCTTCTTAATATGTAAGTCAATCTCTTCCTTCAGCAAAAGTAAACTGTTATTCAGCTTTAGTCTTTTCTTTTCCCATTTATTTTCACAGAATATTTAAAAATATATATATATATGGAGGCATCTTGAAGACAGTTCACTCCTCAGAATGATATAATCACTATGACAGATATACAGCCAGAATTTTGCATCTTCAGCAATTCCTGGCCCTCTTCAGGGTAAGACCTGCTATCTCACAAGTTCTGGTGAAGGAAATCATTCAGTTTGAATTGTGGGATTTTTAGTTAATAGCTATGGAATTTAGGACAAGTTATATCCCCTTTCTAAGCTTCTTCATCAGTGAAATGGGAATAATGGTGACCATTATCTAGGGTGGCAATAATGGTTAAGTGAAAGGATTTTTGGCATTTAGCACATACCTGACAAAGTGTAGTATTTATTAATTAGCATGGCTTTGCATGATCAAATAGAGATGTTTTATGATATATATTTGCCCTCAGAAAATATATATCTCCCCACAGTGATAATTCTCTTGATTAGGTTCATAGGTATATAACAAAATTGTAGGTAACACAATAAAATGGGAATCTCTCTATTACTGCACTAATAATGTAATATTTAATAAGTAACATTGCATAAGCAAAATAACATTCAGTGGGCCTAAATAATCAGTTTAAATATTTACACTAATTCATTTAGATGAATAGTTTTGACGCTTGAATTTTGCTTTATGTTAATGAAGACAAAATAACCATTTACTTTTTGAGTAGTCTTTCTTAGAAAAAACACATAGAACAAATGCATCAAGACTTTTACCAAAGGAAGGGATCACAACGTGTAGCAAGTAGGTGCAAAAAAGACAACTCTACAATAATGCCCAGCAATTTTTATGCCTAATTCTTAGTGAACTATCAATTAGTTTTAGGTTAAATGTAGATACTTTAACACAAAAATTAGCTCCTTAATACAGACTTTCAGGACACTTAGGTGGTTCAGCAGTTGAGTTTCTGCCTTCAGCTCAGGGCATGATCCTGGGACTATAGATCCAGTCCTGCATTGGGATCCCTGCAGGGAGCCTGCCTCTCCTTCTATGTCTCTGTCTCTATCTCTGTGTCTCTCATGAATAAATAAATAAAATCTTTAAAAAACATACAGACTTTCATTATCTTCATATTTTCAATATCTTTGTATTTTTAATTACCAAACACCTGATTTCCTTATTTCCTATAATTGGGTACCTGATCCTCAATATTATATAACTATTGTTGATTAAAGATATTAAAGATATTGTTGTTAAGATAGATCATTTATTTCAAGATCACAAAAGCAAAAAAAAAAAAAAAAAGTTGAAAGAGTGAGAGCAGAGAAAACAAAACAAATCAGGGGCCTTCATTCCTAGAGAACCAAAAATCACCTGTTCCTGACAGTTCATCTTCCAGTCTCCAAATGCCTGTTAGTAAGAGAAAAGCAGTCCAGTACACCTCCTGACATCTTTAATCGACTTCCTAGAGAGTGTTATCAAGAGCTATTCAAGCAGGGCTAATTGTGCCTGCAGACTGCTCACACATGGCCAAGTGGGGGGAGCTGGACCCGAAAACGGCTGGAGGAAGAGTATAATCTCTATCCGCGTGGGGGCAAGAATGAAGGGTTCTCTGAAAAGCAACAAATAATCCGTCAGCACTCTTGAGATAAAGGGGAGATGTGTAATGTGAGGCAAGAAAATTGATGCGTGCATGCAGACTCCCCGGGAGTGCGTCCTTTCACCATATATAGATTGTGACCCTGACTTGTGTTAGATGAGGGGACCTGAATGACAGCAGAAGACAGTGGCCTCGCAGAGCCTTCCTTCTGACAATTAATGTTGAGTCTACATTCTTCCAGGGAAGAGCCCTGCTATGTTGAAATGAGGCACAAAGGACCTGCCAGAATCAAACCAGCCCAGTCATTTCAGTTAAGTTGAAAACATGATCTCTATGGGGAGGGCAGCACACACGGCCACTAAGATCTCTGCTTGGACTGCTGCCTAGGCACGTTGGGATAAAAAGAAGTCTGTTTGTTTTCTTTTCATTTTCATTTTGCCACTGAATTTCTCGCTTCTGTACTCGATATTTAATTGGAACAGAATGAAAGTCTTGTACACAAATCTCCACACATTGTATCTCTTCACTTTTATTAAAACATCATATTTTCACATGAATGTTTGCCCATCAGTTCCAAGACTGTCCCCTACCTTCTCTCTACCAAGCTAAGACTCTTTCCTTTGAAGCACAGCCAACCCTTGAGGTTTCTTGTACTGCCAACAAAACGTAAACAATTATTCTTCAAGTCTAAAGACAGCAGCTCCTGTTCACTCCTGGTGTTAGATTTTCAATGACTCATTTCATTTGCTTGCTGCGTCAAACTATGAAAAAGTTCACTGTGTGAATAAAAACTATAAAATAGCTTTTAACATTATTGATTTTATTTTTCTAGTTGATATCCAATGTCAACTTCTGTGAGGTCTGTTTCTTTCTTTCCTTTTTTTTAGTGTCCCCCTTTTTGAATGTCCCTATACATTTTCCCCTAGTTAGTGTGACTTAAAAAAAAGATTTTTCATTAATGATTGGGATTGTTCATTGTTTTCAAGTTTTATTTAATGAATCTGTGTTATCTTCTCAAAAGTGTGTAAAAGGTTTTTGTTATATATCTAACAATATGCAAGCTTTGATAATTATAATAACAATTCTATTAATTTAAATTTCAGTTAAACTGGTTGCTTTGGATTCAGCATTACAGTTTCATTCTTCCATTTATTATGCCATGATAATTTTACCTTTTGGAATTATAAGCCATAGAGTTAAAAACAAAACATGACTTTAATCAGCAACACTACAGTACTCAAGCCATTTCCCTTGCCATCTTGTTGTATTAAGCCACATAGCTGGGGAACAGCAGATTAAATTATAGGTACAACCTGAGTGTAGGAATGAGTGTACAAAAGGTAAAGTTAACTTGTCCAAACCATGATGATTCATATGGTGTCTCAACAAACTTAATTAGCAGCATGTCAACTTCCATGGCAAATGAACGGTCATAAACAAATAATAAAAATCATGAGTAATCAGAAAGAGAGAAAAAAAGAAGAGACAATTAGATCAAATTAGCTGTAATGAAAAATAATAATTCTAGAAATTGTCAAGGATACACAATGGCTCCTTATGAACTTAGAAGAATGTCAAAGAAATAGTCGAAGGACAACTTTTCAACATCATGTGAAATGTTTTAGGTGAGATAGATATATCATGGATTAAAAATAAATGTCAGTCCAGATGATGCTGGTACAGAATTAAAGTGGTATCATAGTATACATTTTTGCTGTGTGGGAGATTAATATAAATATTTCCACCTTTGTGCCTCAAGATATACTAGTATAAATAATGACTAAATGAAAAGGTTCCTGAATATAAAACCTTGTATGCAATCCGGAGAGTTTTGGTTTCAGAAGAGTCTGGAGTTCAACATAAGTGCATGACCAATGTGATGATAGTGGAAAATGTATAGAAATTGATGAGGTTGACTAAACTTACATTTAAGAAGGCAGGATATCAGAAAATGCAAAAACAGAGAAATTAAGTTGAATGCTCATCTTTTTTCCCCCCAAAACACAACCATGTTTATCTGATAACAGAATAGCTCAAAATGAGTATCAATGACCAGAACAAATTTTTTTTAAAAAGGGAATGCACTAGCAGATATCTGTGCAATAAATGAACAAACTATTCAAGGGAATGGTATCAAAGAGAGGCTCAGATAAGAAGATTCTGAGGGAGACAACAACCTCAAATAAAGCTGCACACAATTTCTATTGCTTAAATTCCAATGAGGGTATTTAGTTATTCCAAGTCTAATCATTGATGAGAATAAGGAGTAAGAACAAATGTGCTGGTTTAGCAGAAGAAACAACAGAAAGGGCATGCATTTGGAGACACTTGAAAAGACACCAGAAATCTTGCAATCTCCTAGTGATTCATCATCACTTTTCTTCCTAGAAGCTCACATTATTAAAAAGGTCAACTTGTTATTTGCCTTTGATTTGGTAGTTAATTAATGTAACTTAATCAAATGATTTTTCAATTACATCTCCATGCCATGCACCTGGAAAATAATAGTCAAAAAATATAGTTTCTGTCCTCAATGATCTGGAGACTAATAGAAACCATGATAAGGAGACATTTTATAATTTTCAGAAATAGTCAGAAATATTTAACTTTTTTAACTGAATTTTATATACTTTATTATTATAGCTATTTGACAATGGCAAAAATCTCAAATTATTGAAGCTCAATTAGTATTTGCAAATTGAGGGATCAGATTATTTTAAATTCTTTTAGCCCATGCATCATCCTATGCCATAAATAAAACAGTAATGGGAACAAGCAAGTATAGTCAGTGAATATGAAATTATAAATTCCAGTTAGTGGATATGATTAGAAATTTAGATTGAAGTAAACAACAACAACAAAAGCCAGCCTGTAAAACTGTAACTTAAAGAATCTACCATATAGTTGAGTGTTCGGGAGAAACCATTGTTTATTAAACTCTGCCCTTCCAAAGTCTAATACAGTGGTTAGGAAGTTCCTCAATAAATATTTACTGAATTAAAAAGATGACCTGGAAGATTATTTATGGAGCAGATATAATATTTCCATTTTCTTTTATAAGTATTTTTGCAGATTTGGGATGTAGTTTAATAGATGAGGTGGTACATTTAGTTTTGGACAAGTGAGACGATAAAGTAAAGGTGTCTATAAAACATTCAAATGGTGGTATTTATTGAGTAGGTTTGGAGTTGCAGATCTGTGGTAGCTAGGCTGGAGAAATGTCAGGACCCAAGTAGGAACTTGATGATATGGATTAAAAGGCATCACCGATGGATATGGTAGACGTCCCTAAGAGAACTCTAAGAAATGTTAGTGTAAGGTTCACTGTAGTTTGATTCACATTGAATTGTATATGTGTTCTTGATATTCAAACATATTTCCGCAAAATGAATGAAATTTTCCATAGAATTCTATAATTAAATCATGTTTTCATAGAAAAACACATTTTGGATTTAGGACACAAAACATCATATTCATCATATTAATCCTTTTAGAACTAAGTTAGCCGCCTATAAGCTGAGTCTTGTTACAATAATAGCTAACACTTATTGAGTAGTTGCTGTATACTGGTTTCTGTTTTAAACACTTTGCAGTGTTTTAATATCAAAAATAATCCCAAAGATGGATATTGTTAAATTGCCATCTTACCAATGAGAATATCTAGCTATACAAATATATACTTGGTAATTATTTGCCTACTGTTCCCCTGATAGTAAAGGGTAACTGGGAGACTGGAATCTGTGTCTGTTTTACCCAGAGCTATGCTCTTTGTATTCACCATGAAAGATTGAAACAAAAACACATTGAATTTACCCGAATTTAACATAGTCAGAGGAGGCTGTATTCCTATAACTTAGTCAGTTCCAAACACTATTTCTATTAAATGGGATTTAGAAATCTGTTCTCCTCTCACATTTTTCAATTCCACATGCAATGTAAGCATCTCATTATTCTGATTGTGATTAGTGAGTATACTTTTTGGACAATTTGAGGGATTTTCAAGAATGATGTTTATGTTATTTTGCCTAGGAACTAGTTTTTAAAATTATTTCCCATTTAAAATGTAATTCAGCAAGGTATTATTGTTTTTCTAGTGGGTAGGGGAATGGAAGGTGGGAAGAAAAATGAAAGGAAAAAAGAGAAAGGGACAAAGGCAGGAAAGAAAGGGGGAAGTTGAAGGGGGAAATTGAATATACTTAGCATATCTTCCCTGATAACTATGGAATACTCAAATTTCAAAGAGTGATCTTGCAATCATCTTCTCATTTATTCATTTAATACATATTAAATAAAAACCAATTTGGGGCAAGCACTGTGCTAGCAGGGGATGCAATGCTGAGCCAACATACACATGAACCGTGTAGGTTTTCACTGAAATAATATGCGCTCCCAACATGAGGACATTAAGCCAAGATTGTGTGATCTAGATAGCAAAAAATATGGGAGTTCAGAGGAAAGCAGTATGAGATCATAAGAATTTAGGGAAAAAGTAAGAATAGGAGAAGAGTGTTTTTTGATTTAAGTTTGCGGGATCCTTTTAGAGTATCAATAGAAATTTTGGGTTTTTATAGGCAGGGATTTTTTTAAAGTTTCAAGGTTCAAAGGAATTAAATGGAGAGACTTGGGAATTATAAATGTTGCTTAGTGAAACTTGCTTACAATGAATTTCAAGCTACTGAAGCAAATTTTGATATAACTGGGAATTACAAAGAGAAATCCATTTATCTAACATCTGTCATGATTTCCTTTGAGAATCAGACTCTTCTCAAATGCATTTGGATTTTTGAAAAATTATATATATGACATTAAAAAGAATATAACTATTGGAACTGACTGATGAATGTAATAAAATATGAAAGAAAACTATGGAGTTTGGGATATGTTTTTAACCTTGTAAAATTTGAAATATGTTTTCAACAATTAGTAAGTTTGACTATACTTTGAATTTTAGTTTCAAAGGATCAAAATTAACTAATTACTCATATTGAATGTCCTCTATTATCTCAAAAATTATTTAAAATATGCAACTTGTAAGTAAGGCATTTTTCTTTTCACTACCTTTACTTTTACCTTGCTTTGGCTTATGAATACGACAAGGAAATTTCTAGTCTTTCTAAAAGATAAAGGCTCTAGACTTGTTCTACTTACTCTGCCATCTTGGATACTGAAAAAACAAAAATCACTTGTATAAGTAGCCACAAATAATATTTATTTTTTCATATTAATTGCTTGGGTAAAAGAAATTAAAATTAAAATGTATTACATATGCCAGTTCTAATTATTATCAGCACCAGCCTTCTTGGAATATTATTATCCAACAGACACTGTTGGATATCAGCTTTCAAAAGATTATCTCCAATTCAAAGATGCATGCTTCTGAGTTTTAGAAATTGACTTTTCAAAGGTCATGTGGCTTACAGTTGGAAACCCAGGGTTCTTTGTCTCTAAAGCATATACTCTTTTTACTTCCCTTACTGGAAAAAGGCTTATACTAGTTGAAGTTGAATGATTAATATTCCATGTTAACAATAAAGAGTGAAGTGCCTCTTTCAACAACAAAGTGGAAGATGTTGATTTGAACACTTTAACAACTGGATTCTCAATTCTAAATAAAAAACAGCTGACTCTACAATGCAATTATTCTAAAATATGCCCAGAGAAAAGTATCTAGAGAGTATCTAAAGATTAGCAACTAGATATTTCTCATATGGAAAAACAAAAGCTTCTGGCTCACATATTACAAATTTAGAACATTTTTTTTCTGCTTAGAGGAGACTTGTAGAATTTTCCTTTACTAGAACTGAATTAATAGACACTGAAACAGAAAATTACTTTATTAAATAGTGGGATTTGTTATTTTTATTTTTTGTGTCTTTTAAAAAGAATAAGCCCATTGTGCTTACCAAGAAGGTTTGTGCCTTACTTTTAACACAGTTAGAATGGCTCACTTGATAATAAAATACTCGCCAATCCCCTATGGCCTTTTTCGAGGTCTGACTTTGCTCACTTGAGAGACACCAGTTTTTTCACTTGAATAATTTTGTATAAATAAACTCAGATTTTGCTAGCTAAGCACGTGGAAGTCATATAAAGCACACCTAATCACACAGTTTAAGCATTCAAAATGTAGCATATCGCAAAAACTGCAGTGCTGTTTCTGTCAAAACCTGTCACCTGATGCATAAAATTGTTGGTTTTATGAGTCATTTTTCAGTGAACTCTAATGGAAACATGGCTGATGGGAGATTTTAATGAAAGATGCAGATTTCTTTTCCTGCCTTTGAATGAAACTCAACAAAACTCTCCTCTCTGTGATTAAAATTAACACATTTTTTGGTAAATAGAAAAAATACATTTTCAAATATACTTCGAAGTCTTATAAACTTTACAGGACATGTATTTTCCCTTAACCTCACTGGAAATATATTTGCCAATCTAACTGCATATCCAATAACCTAAAAATTCATTTACTTCTATATGTGTTTTTTTAACTCAAAGATGAGAATTTAAAAAATAATAACCTTTCTTTCTTATCATTATTTTGTTTTTATAATCTTAATAACTCTCTGTTTCTATCGCTAAAAGTGATTATTTTATCCTATGAACTTCAAGATCAAGCTTTCTTTCTTAAAATTTAATTAATATTGGTTTATAGAACAGAATATTTGATAAATGTTGATTACAAAGAACAATCAAGCTAGTTACACTTTTCATGTTACTTTTTACCTCATGTTAAATCAGCGGACATATTGCACTGTATATATAGTATTTTTTAGAAACGTTTACACTTTCATTTGATGACCAGTAAAACCACAACACTTGCCTTAGGGAGGTAATATATTTATAAACAATTCATAGATATCTATAAATATCTATAAATAAATTTGAACTTCAAATAAAACAACATAATCGTATTAAATGAAATGGATTATAGATGGACTTTATCCATTTTCCTCAGATAATTTCTTTTCACATAGATTTGCATATACATATTTTTATCCTGGCTCTTATAAGTGACTTTATGAGGAAGACACTGACTGTTGGTCTCAAGCCCAGAACACTGTGAGAGGTTGGAGGTGACCCTATTGATGATTTCACCACCTCAAAACTTGCTGGCTTAAAGAAAGCCAACTTAGTGGCTTAGAACAACTTGGCTTACACTTGTGTGGGTCAATGATTAGGGTGGGACTTCCATTGAGTGTTCTGATCTTGCTTGGGGCTACTCATCCATCTACAGTTATTTGAGGCTTCCATAGTACTGAATGGTTGGAGATGGCCTGACCCACATTTTTTCTAAGTAGTTGTTTCCCCACTCAGTCTCTCAACCTCAAGGGGTCTAGGCCAAGCTACTTCACATGGTGGCATCAATGTTCCAAGCAGGCAAATGTGGAATCAGCAAAACCCCCGTGAGGTATATGATCAGTTTATCAATTCTATGACATTCTATCAGCCAAAGAAGTGAGCCTAATTTCAAGAAGTAGAGAAATGGATTCCTTCATCTTAGTAGAAATAACAAAGTTATTTATGGCAAGAAAAACTGTTATGTTAAATTTTAGTTTAGTGTATAAAACCTTTAATGCTTAACAGTTTGCTTTTATTTTATGTTCTCAGACTTTACCAGATGTTAACAATCCAGCAATCCTGAAGAAGAAACTCATCATTATGAATGGGCGGAAAGAAAAGCCCAAGTGTTGAGTACTCCAACACATGGCAATCAGAATACCATGTCTCTCAATACAGCAAGTTTCATCAAAAATATTTATGGTGCTTTCTTTCTGTATATACAAGAACAGATAGGTATTCATGGACTGTGTAGCAATACTGCTAAATAACTTATTAGTCTTGGATGTTGTTATGAAATATTACTGGGCACAATATCAATTTAAATCTCCATGTATGTGAGAGAAACTTCCCTCAAATAGCAATGGGTTTTATAGAGGTTTTCCTTTACCAAAGTGTGATCTCACATTTCTTTGAGAAAACTTCTGGCTCTCCAGGAAATTAAATGGCATCTGATTGGCTTGTTTACATTTTCTCATTTCCCCAAACCATTTTGTTTCATTTACTCCATTCTGTCACAGTGAAAGTGATTTGGGGATTTAAAATGGATTCATTCTGCTCAAACAGATGTCAAAGATGAGGTACATTGGTTTTAACAACTATTTAGGGGCCATGAGAGGAATAGCTTTTCCTATGTAAAAGCCTATCATGAGCATCCAAAGGATTGTTTTCTGTTTTTCTCCATAGCTTTATTTTGCTAAATTTAGTCAAATTTATTGGTCAATAATTTTGTGTATCAGTGCAGAGAACTGACAAGCATCTTTAATTTAAAACATTCTGCTAATGTATTGTAGAGATTATAGTACACGGAAATAGTTTTGTTTTACTAGAAACCACACTTAACACTTGAACAGTGTAAAAAAAAATACACATTTTACATCCGTAAGGTGATTGTTAAATCTGTTTTAACACCCATGAGGTAATTTTAAAAGAAAATCAGAAGTTATGCTCATATCAAACTTCAAAGGATGTGACAGCACAATGACAAAAATTGGACATACACTGATTATTTGTTGTATATTTTTTGTAGTAGCAGGAACTGGGGTAGGATGAGAAATTAATAAGCGCCCAGGAGTTAAATCAGGCAGGGCTAGAGTTTGGCGATATAGCAGTTTTAATACTATTTAAAATCATTATTCATTTCAAATCATGTAATATCCATTGTGAAATATTACCATATAAGGGGGAAAAGAGAATATTAACTGCCTGTGTCATCATTTTCTTTGTGTTTGTATGCACATGTGTATGTGGCTTTAATGTCTACAATTTTGTGTTAGTAAGTGGTTCTTTGACAATTAGATGGTGCTGAAAAGTATTTAATGACCTGAAGTATGATGCTATTAACATCAGCTAGAGAGACAGAGAAAAATCAATACAAATTTTGCTCACAATTAGCAAATAATTCAATGATTTCTTGCCGGTTCTCTAGAGAGGAGAGTTGTGGAATCCTTGAATTCAAGGGAAGTTACTCTGGATTTATTTCTACAGAAAAGCTTATCTCACAAACATGATGAATAAAGGCATAAGTCTAAATGAGTCAATGCCTCAGGGTAATTGGAGTTACAGACCCAATTACTACATGTCATCCTCAGTAATTATTTCACCTATGCAGTGTATTAGAAATAGTTTCAAGTATTCCTATGGTTTATATTTCAACAAAGAGATTGTCTTGCTATCTTAAAATTTGCAAAAACACACTTTTAAATTTTTGGAAAGCAATGTTACTTTTTTATTCTAGGACAATGAGTTAAACAAAACACAACTTTATACTTCTTTCTTTCTAAGAAACTACCATGGAAATTCTAGCTTTCATAGTGACCAAGTTAAGCTTATGTCTGCATTTAAACTGTGCATTTTCCTATTGAAAGACTTTGTAGATAAACTTCTAAAATCCCTAACCTTGTTTTACAGAATTACTTAATTATTGCAAGAGTCTTCTTTTCATTTTATGAGTTTTGGTCAAAAGGCACTTTTAGATAGCATATATGATCATTTTTGTATGGCTATTTAAGGGTGAGAGTATAAAAATTATAATTACTGAGGGGAGAGGATCTTTTGTGAACATGCTCATATTACACCAAATAAGTTTTTTGTTTGTTCATTTTAAATTATATCCAACCAACTCAGAGATGTATGACAATCATTGAATGTTAAATTTTTTCATGTGGTTGTTAGCAATCCTGACATATTCTTAATTCCAATATATTTTTCATTAAATTAAAAAAAAAGATTGCATTTTTAAAAATGTATTTTTCTACTATTAGCAGAGTGGCTAATGATTCTAGAGGCTTTCTGCTTTCATGTCAGTCATTCCTCTAAGACACTGAATTATCTGAGTCCTTGAAAAGGCTGCATCTAAGGAAAAAGCAAAATATGTCAGCGATACAGCAGGAGATGTCACCAAACTGGTGTGGCCCATCAATCATTTACTAATTTTTATTTGCCAAAAAAGGGCAATATGCCATTTAAAGAATGAGAATGGTTCCAAACCAGATCAGGTTTTGGAACTGGAAAGCACTGCACTGCAGATACGTGGCCCATCCTGATTCAGTCATAGCAATTAGAAAGGATGCTTCCTGACATTGCAAACATCGGTGACAATTCTGCTGACAACTTCTAACTCGAGATACTACTAACTAACCAGATATGAAACCCAGGCTCTTCCTCTATACATTACACAATGTAAATAAAGGTCTTTCCTAATTCCCAAAGCCCGAGATGAACAGATGTGTGCTCTTTTCAGTAATTGCCACCTTTTTCCCGTACAGGATTTTATGTCTGATTCACTCAGAGACTTCACTGTACAGGCGGCAATGGCTGCAAATCAAGAATTCCCATGAACATTTAAATCTCTTTATTCCTCTTTAAAACTTTTCAGGGTATCAAAATGTTAGTTTCAATTAACTAAACATTGCAAAGTGTAATTTCCTAACAAAGTACAGACTAATAAACATCAACAGGCAAAAATTAGTATAAGAGGACATTCAGCAGAGTTACTGAGGATATTTACACAGAGATATGAGTTAATGTACACATGTCCACTAAAATATGAAAGTTTTATACACACAAATCCACCTAATCAGAGGAAGTGCATAATTACATACTCAAATCTACCAAGCACCATTAAAAGTTTATATTCTCTTAAAACCTCATCTTCTGTATTAATTAGGAAGTTAGTCTTTCTAATAAAATATATAAATACATGAACCTAACCTAATTTATGCAAATATATGTGTAGGAAGGAGAGATATGAATACTAAAATTCTACTCAGCAGTATTCTTGAATTTACTTTATGTGAAGTTTAGAGGGGAATGGTAAATAAATTGAGAAATTTCAAATTCAAAGATGAGGTATGGACAATAATAAACGAGAAATAAATGCAGAAGTAATCTGAAGAAGAAAAGAAGTGAGAATAATTAGGGACATTATCTACCTAATTTACAAAAGCATGAGGCCTGGGATGTTATATACAGATTATTTTAGAAGGCTGTGAGGTTGGTAACAATGAAATAGGAATCAAAAAAAGAGAAATAATTTAAAAAGAAAGAGAGAGAAATAATATTCAGTATGATGGAGGGGCTCTGTATTAGATAACTCATGGCATTAGCTTTATGGATGGCCATCTTTTTAATTTTTTGAGATAGATTGATTGATTGATTTGACAGCAAAAGAGAGAGAGAGAGCACAAGCAGGGGGAGCAGCAGCCAGAGGGAGATGCAAGCTCCTCACTGAGCAGGGAGCTGGATGAGAGGCTCAATCCCAACACCCTGGTGATAATAACCTGAGCTGAAGGCAGATGCTTAACGAATGGAGCCACCCAGGTGCCTTGATGGATGGCCATCTTAATGCTAGGTTTGCCTGGTGAGTACATAGCTATGACTTGCATAGGGAAAAGAGAGAAGAATTCTCCAAAGAAAATCAGAAGATCTAAATCCTTTCTTTAAATATGAGAAGTGATTAAGATGTTAAATTATAGAGGCACCAGGGTGGTTTGGTATGTTAAGCATCCAACTCTTGGTTTTGGCTCAGGGTTGTGGTCTTAGGATCCTGAGATCAAGCTCCACATCGAGCTCTGTGCTCAGTGCCCAGTCTGCTTAAGATTCTTTCCCGCTTCCTCTCCCTCTGCCCTTCCCCTGGTTCACTTTCACTCATTCTCAAATGAATAAAATCTTAAAAAACAAAAAGATGTTAAATTATAAATTACATTAGTGTCTGATAAGGACATAGAAGTAAGTGTTTTGGAGGAAAAATGAAGACAATTATGGGGATTTTTCTTTAGTTGCTCTATTATTATGTAAAATTCAATTTCAGTAGAAGTATCCTACCTCTAAAACAGAAACTCTGCAAGCACATACATTTATGTTCCAATATTATTCGGAGATGATTTTTCATGGTACTGTCAGAAGCTTACTAGTTATAATGTTGAGTAGAATTACAGTGCTTTGAGTCAATAAGAGTGAGACAGACTATTTTATGCACCAGAAGATGCAAGTGCTGTTGCCACACTATCCAAGATCTTAGACAATGAGGTATTGGAAACCTAAGGTTTGAAAGGAGGAAAAATTCATGTCAAACTGAATTTATTTTTCTCCTATTTCCCATTCTGAAAAAAAGGATCATAATAATAACCAACCTATCCTATATATCTGACAATAATGTTTTGCAGAATATTAAACATAATGTGTGAGAAATGATTCTATACACTCTTCAGAGCTATACAAATGTTATTATAAGCAACAGTAAGACTTTTGATTTTACATTTATTTTTCATCTGATTGTATCCAACCAAACTCTAGTAGATATTTGAGGGATCCAACAATGTTAGACTTGAATTTCATTTTAAAATTGGTTTTGGGACACCGGAGTGGCTCAGTCCATTAAGCATGACTCTTGGTTTTTGGCTTAGGTCACAATCTCAGTGTCATGTGATGGAGCCCTGCATGGGGCTCTTCATTTAGCATTCAGTCTGCTTGTCCTTCTCCCTCCCCATGCTTGTGCTTGCTCCCTCTTTCTCTCTCATAAAGAAAGAAAGAAAGAAAGAAAGAAAGAAAGAAAGAAAGAAAGAAAGAAAGAAAATCCTAAAAAAATAAAGTTGGTTTCTTACTATCTTTAAATATAATTTAAAAGTAACATGTACTAAGGTATATTCTATTTTTAAAACTACCAAAGGTGCTGCCATTTTAACTGACTTCATTCAGTGCTTGAACTCAATCTACCTACTCACTGAATACAAAATTAAAGTGCTTATTATTATTAATATTTATATAGCATTGTAAAGTTTGCAAAACCATTTCAGACACTTTATTTAGGATGTTCACATATGTTGCACTACCATTGATCTTGGATCAGAAGGCTTAGACTTACTAGATTTTATTATTTTTTTTCTTGAAAGTTTGTTCACTTTTCAGAAAATAAAAATGAAATGTATTCATTTGTACAATGGTGCAAATGAGAATGCTACACACATAAACCCTGGTAAAGCCAGTTGACGCTGCAGGGCATCTGCTATGTGGGGCAGGGGATGTCACAGTGCTATAGTTATTCGACTAATACCAAAAGATAGAACATTAGTCAAACACCAAGATGAGATTGTACTAAAACTATTTTAATATTCATCAGTTTTGGATGTTTATCACCAGACTTTTATAATCATGGTATCTCTTCAAGTAATTCTTAATTATACAGGGTTAAATCTTACATAACAGAATGGTCTTGCGTAATGTAATGGTTATACTCTTTTTTTGAACTGGAAATAGCAGCATGCAACAATTCATGATTGTGAATTTTATATTACTTTTACATTTTAACTAATATTTAGAAATCAATTCTAAAATGTTCTGTGCTTAAACCTAGAAAAAAAAAATTCAAATTTAAAATGCTTTAAAGTTTTTCTTACTCTATAAACAAAATGTTGATAAAGCTCAGCAAAAATGATTCTTCTAAATGTGTTTTCTTTAAATTGCCAAGAATAATAGCTTGGGATAGTATTCTTCCAGTAGCTTTAAGTCTATTCACCAAAATTGATTTTAAAGTTTAGAACCTAGCAGTTTGTTGTCTACCAGAGGCAAAAAAGTCACTTTCAGAACCTCAACCAAAGACATTTATCTTAAAAAAAAAAAGACATTTATCTTGTAAATTTTACTCTGGGTGGTCATTTTTCTTCAGTTTGATCCCAAAGGCTTCACTTTACAGATGCCCTTTGGAATACTGATTTCTTATGCAGCACAATTTGGTGCATAAAGGAATTCTTTAAATTCAGAAATAAAGATATGTATTTTTCTATTATATTTTATTTTTAACCCTCCCAAAATGTTTTTTGAATATTGTTTTACAACAACATTAAATAAGAAGTATTGGTATTTTTTAAAAGATTTTATTTATTTATTCATGAGATAGAGTCATAGGCAGAGAGAGAGGCAGGCTCCCTGGAAGGAGCCTGATGTGGGACTCGATTCCCAGACCCTGGGATCACAAACTGAGCCAAAGGTAGATTCTCAACAGCTGAGCCACCCAGGAATCCCTCCTGTCATTTTTTTGAACACATTACATGTTTTGCACAGCAGACTTCAAAACATGTTTCTTGGATTAAACAAAAGAATACAATACTTAAACTGAAGAGCAATGGCAAAGAGCTTCTCCATTAAAACAAAACAAAAGAAAGAAAAAACAGTTGGAAGATGAAGATCACATGGGGACAAGCCCCAAAATGAAAAAGGAAAATGTTCACAAGGAGGAAATGTCATGTAGAACTATACTGTACTCACTACTCTACACTTCTTACTTGTATCTTCTCCATTTGACATTGACTTTTCAGACACAGTATAAAATCTTTGTCAGAAAGAATTGCATAGATTTTGGAAAATCTAAAAAAAGACTTAAAGCAAGGAAAGGAAAAGCGGAGACACAGGGAAGAAAGGAAAGTAGACTTAGAGCCCTGAATGCTCAATGAGAGATCCTCCCTTCTCATCCTTTTCCTTCAACCTCAGATATTTCTGGAGAGGGAGTTTCTAGAACCAGGTCATTTCACAACGGTGAAAATAGAAAAGGAATCCAGCAAAAACTGATCAATTTCAAAGACTGTACTTTAGGCTGTGACCTTCCTTCCATCCATGTAAGAATCAATAAACAAATAAAATTGGGCTTTCACATAAGTAATGAGATTTAGGGAAATTTTAAGACATTTTACTCAAGGAGAGACCATGAGAAATTATCAAATGTTTACTTTACCATAAATACAGTAGATTTATTCCCTGATTTCTCATCTCACTTCTAATAGAATGAAAAATATAAAAACCTTCAATTTATCATGCCATGACCTATATATACTGGCTGAGATACCCAGTGTATAACTACTAAAACCATATGCAAAACCCATTATAAAAAATAACTCTTTATTACTGTAAATGCAACATTATTATATTTATTTAAAAAATAGTCAATAGTAAGTGTTATAATTTAATTTTTATTTATATCAAAAGACTCCCAAGTTATCCATGAATTTTGTCATTCAGTACAAAGAAAGATATAAAATGGCATAGGATACTAATTACAGGGGAAAAGTTCTGGATTCAATAAGTACATTATAGCCATCTATATAAAAATTAGGCTTTTCTATTGGCCAAATGATATAAAAATGTATCATATGTAAAAACCAGGCAAAGAGCATTGCAAGAAAGGAAATGGTTATCAGCAGTGGTCATTTTATTGAACTATCATTCTTTCATTGTTACAGAAAACATACAGTAGATTAACATAACTGGAAACAACTTGTGCACTTTAGCTACATGTATGTTCTTTGTCTCTTAAATTGAATCCCAATGTAATAAATCTTATATTTTAAAACTATAGATTAAGTAAAATTTAATTGCATGTGCATATTTTTCTGCTACATCATTTATTCTGCAAACACTACTCCGCTGCCTGCTGGACCAGTACCACAGCAAAGTGTTTAGCTTGGTAAAAAGCCATTTAGAGTATACAAAATCATTATGTTATACTTTAAAGATCTTATAGTTTTATTTGTTGATACTTCGATAAAGCTGAAGAAAAAGCCATTCAGAGAACAAGGTATTATATATATGAGGGTGTCTATCTAGAAGAGACCTACCAGATGTTGGAATGTGAAATGTTCTGTTTAAAATGCTTTTCTAGGAAAGAAGAGGAGGAGGAGAGGAGAGAGAGGAGAGAAAAATAGGAGAGAGAAGAAAGAAACAGACATTGTTGAAGGAAGTGGAATTTTCAAAATTGATTGACAATCTTGCCTTAGACTGTTGCTTTGCAGTCCCCACTGGGGATAATCAAGAGGATGTCTTCCTAGAATTGCATTAATGCAAGAAATCCTCTTTCTAGCTTAAGGAAGACACTTTTTTCCTGTTGTTCTTATTCTCTTCTATGGTGAACACCATAAGGATTTATTTCAGCATATGCCAGAGGACAGAAGAAGAGAAAAATGCAACCCATCTTTTCCAGAGCTAATATGGATATCAAATTACTAATTCATATATAAGAGCCCACAAAACTACAGAGCTTGATAAAATACAGATTCAATGCAATGGAAAAATCATCAGATTCTTCCCTTTTATAATTGACACATTGCTCATATTTTAACATACATCATTGATCATCATGTTCAAATCATGAACAAAGTAGATAAAGCAGAGTGCTATTACAATAAAGTTATGAGTTCAGAGTCTGGAAATTTTATGATATTAATTGGTTCTTAATGACTTACAAGATATCATTCATTTTTTGCTATTAGTTTAATGGCTAATTGATAATGGTAAATACTCTATTTGATTAACACTGAGAAAATTAATGGTCAAAGCTGATGGTAATTGTAAAATTTAATATATGTGTGTGTGTGTATATATATAATCTGTTTATGTTATCAGAAAGGTTTATAGTCAATAGTAGGCTATTAGTAGTTAACATATATATATGTATATATAATATAAAACATATATATAGGATAGTTATTTAGTAACTCAACCTCCACATACAAAAAAGTATCTCATATTTTGTATGTACTTAAAGTATAGTTTAGCGTAGGGATCTGCAAACAACAGCCTATGGGTCAAACTGGTCTGTTGTCCCATTTTCTTATGGCTAGTGAGATGCATGTTATTTACATTTTTAAGTGGTAACAATTTATATGGTTAAATACATAAAAAATATCCTTTACTGATATATAATAGATATATCTATTAATGCTAACATAATATACATATATATGTGTATGTATTGACCCTTCAATAACACGGGGGTTGGCGGCACTAACTCCCAAGATAGATGAAAGATCCACCTGTAACTTTTAACACCTCAAAAACTTAACTACCAATAGCCTACAGTTAACTAGAAACCTTACCAATAACATAAACAGTCAAAACACATTTTGTATATGTATTATACACTGGAATATTAGAGTAAGCTAGAGAAAAGAAAATGTTACTGAGAAAATCATAAGGAAGAGAAAATACTTTAATACTACTGCTCTGTATTTATATAAAAAAAACTATCAGTACATTCACATAGTTCAAACCCATGTTGTTCAAGGTAATATATATAATATCAAATGTGCGTGTGTGTGTGTGTGTGTGTGTGTGTGTGTGTGTTTCCTTTCTTTTGGTATATATGCCTTTTCAGATACACACTTTTCAACTTAAATAGCCTTAAATGTTCTAGCAATGTAGAGTGCTCTTTCACACATCAAGTATGCACAATCTTTCCCTACATATGCTTTATACTGATTTAATATCTGAGAAAACTCAGTGTCAGGTCTGAAATGCTAAGAAATCGGTCTAGGTGCACAGCAATTTGGACAATTGCTAGTGTTACCTGTCCATCACGCTGTCCCTATTGCCATTTGCTCAGCCACCTCAGAGGTCAGCACAGATATACACAGATGGAGAGAGAGAAAGCGTGAGGGAAGGCAAGCTTGCATTTTCCAGACTAATCAAGGCTGCAGAGGCCGAAAAGTTTGTATATGAAGCTGAGTGTATACCAAAGAATGGGTACTGTAAGTGCAAATCTCCCAGTCATCATGTACAAGATGACCTAAGTCTTAAGAACGTTTTAAGTTGCTACAAGGCATAGATTTCCACTACCATATTGGTATATTTTATTTATTATCCTAGTTTTTCATACCATACTCTCTTGGCTTCCAACTCAGAATTTTTTTTTAATTTTATTTATTTATTTTTAAGAATTTATTTATTTATTTGAGAGAGAGTGTATAAGAGAGAGAAGGAGCAGGAGGACAGACAGAAGGAGAGGGAGAAGCAGACTCTTTACTGAACAAGGAGCCTCCCACTGATGGAATTTCTGATATCCAAATGCCAAGATCAAGAAGAGATTTGTCAACCAAAAAAAAAAAAAAAAAAAAAAGAAGAGATTTGTCAGAGAACACAGTGTGTTCACAGAAGACTGTCATACTTCACTTTGGAAATTTTCAAAAGAGACTTTCTTTGGTTTTCCAGGTGGAATTTTGAATGAATAGGTAATTAGCAAATAAAAACTCAGCCATTTTTTGGGACTGCTGGGTGGCTCAGTGTTGAGCACCTGCCCTCGGCCCGGGTGTGATCCTGAGTCCTGGGGTTGAGTCCCACATCAGGCTCCCTGCAGGGAGCCTGCTTCTCCCTCTGCCTATGTCTCTGCCTCTCTCTCTCTGTGTCTCTCATGAATAAATAAATAAAAATATTAAAAAAAAAACCTCAGCCATTTTCTATGCTAGGTTGTGAAAACAATGTTAAATTCCCTCACTTATCTGCAAGGTTGTGATGGATGATATAATAAAGAAATTTTTCTAATTCCATCTCCCTTAGAGAGCTTAGATATTCTCTAGTTCTACACAAATATCTTTTTAATGTACATATAAGAACCAAAGAAATAAACTAAAATTAGATGCTTTTTTTACGAAGTACTTAAAACTATGTATTTCTGTTGCTAACTTACAAAAATTATTAATGATTATGATGTATTTCTGTTTATAAAGTAATACTAAAAAATAAAATAAAAATAATAAAATAATAAAAAATAAAGAAATAATAACCACACTTCTACCTAAATCCAAATATCTGACCCTAGTCACATTATTTTTAAAATATTTTATTTATTTATTTATTTATTTATTTATTTATTTATTTATTTGACAGAGAGAGAGCAAACAAGCAGAGGGAGTGGCAGGTAGAGGGAGAGGGAGAAATAGACTTCCTGTGGAGCAGGGAGTCCAATGTGACGGGGATTCAGGGCTCAATTCAAGGACCTTGGGATCATGACCCGAGCCCAAAGCAGATGCTTAACCAACTGAGCCACTCAGGGGTCCTCTCTCCCAGTCACATTATAATTCAGTTCTCCAGCACAAGTTTTTTTTTTTTTAATATTTTATTTATTTATTTATGAGAGACACATAGAGAGAGAGGCAGAGACACAGGCAGAGGGAGAAGCAGGCTCCATGCAGGGAACAGGACATGGGACTCGATCCCGGGACTCCAAGGTCACGCTCTGGGTGGAAAGCAGGCACTAAACCGCCAAGCCACCCATGGATCCCCAAGACTCACACTTCTTAATGCTAATACAAGTTGCATAAACAATAGGAGTGAACATGCATTATGCCTTATTGCACAGCTTTGCTTCCTAAAGTTGACATGCATTTCCTTTGCACATAAGTTATTACAGTTGTTGTTGCTGTTTGGTTTAGAGGAGTATTTTTGTCCTTATTTCTTAGGTTTTAAATAAAAAAAAAAAACATTAAAATTGGCTTTAAAAACAAAGATAACATCTAAATAAGAAAATGCCAAATTGCATATACTTTTTGGAAGATAACATTCTGATTATTTTTATATTATTTTGAAATCCAGTATTGCTACACATAAATTCTATTTTCTTTTTGTATTATCTCTTAAGTTCACATCTGACTGTGTTAGTGTCCTCAAAAATCCCCAAAGACATGCTAACTAGAATAATTGATAAAATAGAATATCTTTATTCTTAAAGTACCAATGTTGATATGGAATGACAGTTTTTCTCTTAAAATAATAAGTCCCAGAAAATAAAAGCTGCAGATGGAGGGAAAAAAGAAAGATTATGGTAGGCTATTTTTCCCCCATTGATATAATGTTGTAATTAGCCTTTTCTGGTTCTATAATAAAGTGGTTAAAAATACACAAAGAGGGGAAGCCTGGGTAGCTCATCGGTTTAGCACTGCCTTCAGCCCAGAGCCTGATCCTGGAGACCCAGGATTGAGACCCAGGCTCCCTGCATGGAGCCTGCTTCTCCCTCTGCCTATGTCTCTGCCTCTGTGTGTGTGTGTCTCATGAGTAAATAAATAAAATCTTTAAAATATATATATACAAAGAGAATTTTTTGCATATGCATATATTTTCCTAGACCATATTAAATTTTATTCCATAGAGGAGAAAGCTAGCACCTGATGAAATAGTACTTTATTATTATGCTAGAAAATATTTCTTCCATCTCTCAACCTTTTACCAGCCCAGGCTGATATATTGCATTTTTAAAAATCTGAAACTTAAGAAAATGTGAAGGTAATATAAAATATGGATTGGAGAACCTAAGAAACACCTGCGTTACAAATCATACACATTCAACTCTCTAAGAACAAGCGTAGCTGTAGGATAAACATTAATTGGAGAATTAAATCCAAAGTCATAATACATGTATATGTTTAAAGTAAGAAAGAAAGATATTTTAAGGAAATGAATCAAGATTCAAAAGAAGAAAGTAAAAAAAAAAAAAAAAAAAAAACAAAAGAAGAAAGTCTATAAAGAGCTAATCAGATTATAAACTAAATAAATGGTTCTACTTAGGAAGGGGTCAACTTGATAGTACCAAAATATCATGAAAGACACAAGAGATGTATTGAATAATATGGCATTTTATGTTCCACATTAAATTCTGCTGTCAGGGTGAAAAAAGGTATGCCTATCCTAATAAAAGCCTGGAAAAGACCAAGAGGTAAATGCAAGCTTTGGTTCCCAGAGGATAATACAGATCAACCATTAGGATCTAAAATAAGGCCTAGAAGGAGGTGTCCGAGAACTCTAGACTTGAGGACATTGGAATACAAGTGTTTGATTGAGGGAATTGGGAACAGGTTTTTATCAGCAAAGATTCCTCCAATGGTAAAATGAGAGGAAGACTGAGTTTACATCATGCCTTCATATCACAAATATACTACAAATTCATTCTCAACTAAGAAGTGAGTCTTAGTTTCTTCAAAGTAGATAGTAGTATAATATTTTAGTCATTAAATATTTTCGTTGTGAATTTTTTGCACAGCAAGTCTACTGAATTCCTTTACTAACACCTATTAGATAAACTTTAAGATTTGTTCATTTCATGGTGTCCAGTAATCTTGGATACTGTTTCTTTCATGACCTTTTCCCATCCTGTTTCATTCTTAACTGGTCTATGCTGCATATACACATTGATCTGTAGACAAAGCATTGTCAGATGAAATCAATATATCATTCCTTTGGTACTGAGACTGGCTCTTGCTTAGTTTACTTTCATTTTTTTAAGTAGATCAATAGTGCTAAACTGATGCATTACAAATTGGGGGTACAATTAGTAACTGTCTTCAAGCTAGTTAACATGGGAATACAGCTTGATGGGTAGACATTAGATGGAAAAAAATCTTTTGAAACTTAAATCTGTATTCAGAATTACCTCTAAAATATGAATGTTTTAGAAAGAAAATTTTAATTAAAGCAAGAGCTACTTTTCACATTCCTTAGTATATACTTGGTTTAAAAAGACATTTTCTTACTAGATTAGATTTTTAATAAAATGTGATCTTAAATAAAACACTTTGATGTATCGGGAAAACAAGTTCTTTTTGAGCATATAATCCCTGGTCTAGAAAGAAAATAAACAGACCCATAGGGTATTTATTTAAGATACTTAAAAAATAAAGGTATTGATTTCAAATAAATTTTCTGAGAAAATTAGCTATATTTGTTATCTACATAAAAAATGCAGTTATAATTTTAAAAAGCCCAGAAAGTTAAGAATTAACTTTTTACACTTAATACGGTTGCTTTAAAACCTTCCTTACCTACTTTTTAGTTTGTATCACAGGTTCATCTCACTGGGGATGAGATGACAAAAGACCATAGAACTCATTTTCCTTCAATCTCATCAATATATTCATTAACAGGACTTCATCAATCTCACCACACTAAGAAAATATTAAATCTTCCAAGCGTATTAAAATTGATTTCATGATTTGGGGATCAAGTATTCATTATTAGGCCATTTCTTCATTTTATGTGTGAATGCATTAAAAATAATAATACTCAGACTAAGTGACCTTAAAATAAAAGAATGATATCCAGTGCAGCCGTTATCTATGTAACAGTAATAAGATACACAATTTATTGAATTTGACCCTTAACACCAAAAACACTGTTACATATTGATTTGCTCTTCCTTTACCTAAGATCCAGTTGCTGGACCTCATCAACGTTTCATTATACATGCCAATGGGGAACAAGGAGGACAGAAATAAACCCTAAACCTTCTTTTTAGTATATTGTAATATATTACAGTGCATGGTTGGAGGGTTTGATAGCCTAGGTTTGAAAGTTAGTTTTACTTAGTTACTTTGAATGGTGTTAAAAGTAAGTGTCTTATAAGGTTGTAAGTGTTAAGCTCAGTCAGCAAGTAGACTGGATTCTTTCAATATTTATAGAGTTGTGTTAGGGGCTGGAAACATAGCCCTAACTAGGAATATATAGCCCTTGCCCTCCTAGAGATTACATTTTAGTGAGGCTGACAGATTTTACATAATTCTGTATTAATTTGGGGCACCTGTATAGCTCAATCAGTTGAACATCTACATTTGGCTCAGGTCGTGATCTCAAGGTCCTGGGATGAGGTCCTGGGATTGAGCCGTCTATTAGGTCCCCTGCTCAGCCAGGTGTCTGCTTCTCCCTCTTCCTCTGCCTCTCCCCCTGCTCCTGCTCTTTCTCTCTCAAATAAATAAATACATAAAACCTTAAAAAAAAAGTACTAATTTAATCAATTATGACTGTGATTATGGCTACACATGGGGAATTTAGGGCACCTTACCTAGTCTGATCATTCTTGAAAAAAAAAATCACATTCAGATACAACTTCAGTTCTGCAGAGAAGGAGGTCAAGATATTGTCTAGTATAGGGAAGCAGAGGCCTTCTCCACAGAGGGAATCACATAATCAAAGATAGGAAGAAGAATGGCATGTGGGAAGAAGTGAAAAAGACTACATAAGGACTATGTAAGGGCTGGTAGTTAACATTCACAATATTAAACTTTTTCTGAAAAGTGAAAGGAGGTCATTGAAAAGTTTCAAGGACAGCACATGAATAAGGCTAAGAGTGGCTTCCAGTGGACCAGATAATAAGCTGCTTCTTATTCCTGTGGAGAAATGGGGCTGCTGTGGCCAGGATGGTGGCAGCATGAATAGAAAGAAGCAGATGGATTTGCAATGATATCTAGGAGAGAAAATCCACTGACTTTGTTGATGAGATACAGAAAATAAGGGTAAGGGAAGGGACAAGATTGACACAGCAATTCCTGGACTGAGGAATTTCATAATGGTGGAGACAATCACTAGGATAGGAAATTAAAGAAGACTAGAATAAAACAAAACAAACAAAATTGAGAGTGAGACAAATGGAAATGTTTCCAAGCAGACAGTTGGATATCTAGATCTGAAGCTCAGAAGATAGGTTACTCACCTCTTATGCATTTGAGTTATCAGTTTATAGAAGGTTGAAGCCATAAAGTAGATGTGATTCTCTAGGGAGGTCATATAGATGAGAAGTTTGAAAGCATATCCACCTACGTTAAGGAACTCAATCATTGAAAGATTAGGTAATGAGGACTATATCTAAGAGGGAGGAGGGAAATCATTGGAGTGGAGTGCTGGAGAATGCCAAGCACCCTGCCTGGCCCATGGCAAATATTACATTAGTGTCATCGAGCAGTGATGCTACCAGTTTAATACAGAATAATAGAGCATAATAGAGGGTTATTTAAGAAAGTCTAATACAGGATAAGCAACACCTAGTTTATGTTCATCTCTCCCAGGTAAGAAAATCAGATACCCCAAAGGCCCAGGAACACCCTTTTCCTCTTCACAGTTGCTTATAATAACTTCTTCATCTCTCCAATACTTGCTTTATTAGTTCCTACCCAAGACAAAATCTTTTAACTCATGTCTACATGGCTCCTCACCCCAAGATGCATCATGAGAAGGGTCTGAGATGCTGAGAGGTTAGTAGTGGGAACAGTGGTGGTGAGATGGAATGAAGCAGAGAAGATTCAACCCTGCAAGTGACACCTTCATCACTAGCCTCCAATAGAGATAAATGTCCCTAAACCTAGCCACATTCCTTACTTCTCCAGTTGTCCAGAAAACCATAGAAGAAATTAACCTAGTTCTACTCTCTTAGGTCTTTAGCCTATGTCCTGCTAGAGTCCCCTCCTTCTCAGACCTTGTGAATCAATTCTGGCCACATGGACTTGTATCAATCACTGAATACTGGGGCAAGGAAATACAAGAGGAAGCTAAAGCCACAGCAAGGCAGACTGCACTGATCCATAAAGATCCATACCTGTGCTTCAGAGTCAGAACTGTGAATGAAATTCCCCACACTCCTTATGGTGTTAAGGATTAATTAAGGACTATCTAAGGATAGGCAAACATTTTCTCTGAAAAGTTTAGCTTCACAGGCCAAAAGGTCTCTTGTTGCAACCACTTACTTTTGCCACCATGACCCTAAAACAGTCATATAGACAATATGCTTATACGCAGGACTGTGTTTCAACAAAATTATCTTAAAAATTTAAGGGGTGGACTAGATTTGGTTTACAGATCATGGTTTGCCAACCCCTGGTCTATAATATCATTAGTGTTTCCGTAGCCTTCAGGCACTGAAGTTGTATAGACTGGTGTGAGGTAACTAAAAACTTCATCTAATACTGTTTCTCTGCAAAATGATCTGCCATTTTGCACACTATTATTGGCAAATGAATTTGGGGAACCTGACAAATTCACAGAGGACATCTGCATTCCTCATGTAGAATTCACTTCAAGTAATCAGGTTTAAAAGGAAAAAAATGTCATTCCTTATATTTCCCATAAAATTCTTTGTGTCACTACTCTAGCTTGAATATCAAAATGATTTTATTTTGTTTTATAATCCCTCTTGTTCTTATTCAGACTACATCCATTAATAAAAATAGCCAAAACACGTTACAAAGATTTTATTCCAAATTGCTAAAAAAAAAATAAAGTACGAAGCATATCCTATACACATTGTATGCCACAGAGGGAATTGTGCTGACTCATTTTGCTAAATATGTATAGCTATATCGATATTCAACACAAGTCTCTTAATTCTTATCCTTAGTTCCAGGGTTGGAAGTTCAAGGGTATCTCTATATCCAGTTACTGTTGGAGTTTTCACTCTGGAGGCAGTGAAACTATCAGCATCAAGACGTATATTTTTATTATTGAATCTGCTGTATAGACTTCCTCATAGACTGATAGACTCCTAAGATTTGACAGGAATGACAACAACAACCACAACTGCAAAGTACCTCTTTAAATTTCGCATAGGTAGGCATCTTCTCTAGGGCTAAGAATTGAAATCAACTAGCCTGCCCCTTTCCATCACTTTTATCACAGCCTTTGTCTTTTATGGAGCCAATCATAGATTCTGTATTCCTTAACTCAAACCACATTTATTGAACAGTATCAACCAAATACTGAGCTAGATGCTGGGAACACAGGATTAAAGTAAGATAGACTCTGCTTTCGGAAGGCTCAGAGTCCAGTGGGGGTGCCGTTTCAGGAAGAACGGGCAAGTAAGGTCATCACTAAAAGCTGAAAAGAGCAGCTTAATTTAATAGAAATCAATAATTATTTACATCTATTTTTGAACTGTAGGTGACTTCAACAATTAATTAGAAAATTATCTTGTAGAGCATGTAGAATGTTAAGCTTTTCCTCATTAGTATTTGCTCTCCCATAGATACTTGTTGAATGGAAGGATTTTTATGTAAGTATACCACATGCTGACCTATCATAATGCAGATCTCCATGAATGGATTTTTATATCCCTTCTCAGTTATGGTATCATCATAACCCTTTCACCTATGCATAAATTGTTGAAATCTTCTTTATTTCCTTCTTGCTTCCATGTCCCATTAAATCCCACTGATTATTTTTCAAGTTTTCCCACATGCAACTTTCCTTTCCATTGACATTGAGATTATTATCACCTCTCACATACTAAGCAGTTGTTTGCTGAAGCCAGCTCATTCTGGGTGACAAGAGCCAAGTGCTAAATTTTCTATTCTGTGAGTTCACAGCCTTTCCTGCAAAATTTTCCACAAAGCTTCTTTCCTCAGCTTTCCTCATATCTTCATGCAGACCTGGCTCTCCTCACTCTTCTTGTACCTATTCAGTAAAGCTCTCTTCCAGGATCCAATCTTTAGACTTTGCTCTTACCACTCTTCCAATTTGAATTGATCTTTCTCCCCACCTGTCAATTTCTACTTATCCTTCAAGAATTGGTTCAAGTCTTCCCTTCCCCATAGAATTTATTCAAAACCACAAACCAAATCTGGCTTGGATTTCTAGATATCATTCAGTGACTATGCCATGTTTCCAAACATAGGGAGTAGGGTTATATGAATCATGCCTATCATTGTCTGTTCCACTACTAGACCCACTTGATCTAATTCCATGGTCACAGCAGAGTGGACAAGGTCAAGGTCTCACTCATGGGATCTGCCCTGCTAATCCAGATGTTCTCTCTCTCTCTCTCTCTCTGTCTCTATCAACTGTTGGCAACCATTAGTGAGCAGTGGAGCTAAGAGGCCATGAAATTTTAACTTGAATGGGCCATGTCACACCACAGATAAGAGGTTTAAACACAGAGAACTAAGAGACACCATAATGCAGAGAGAAATAGGATTCAGAGAGAACAATGTGTTTCATAGAGAAGACTACAAACTTGTCGTTCAGCTTTGCTAATTTTAATTTCATTTTCTGTCCTTATTGCATAAAATAATGGGGACATCTTTGCAATAAACCAACTTTTCACATGAGCAATTTTGCACTGTTTTATTTTTATTTTTTTTGATTACTTGCAACCAAAAGATGTATGGACAGAACAAAATAGTAATTTCCTTGGCTCTCTATATTTTGCTGGACTTCCCTCAGACACCAGTACAGTAGATTTTATTGATTGGTTGATTGCATAAAGAATTTCCCATCAGGTTTGAGAGAGGAAGGAAATATCAGCTTGCTACTTTTCATTTCCATTCTATGCTAAAAGTTGGGTACCAGTTGTGGCCATAGTGATAGCTTCAAAATATGGGGAAACGTCTGATAAAACAAGTCAGGTGTATTTAAGAATGGTAATAAAATGTAGCTGCTGGCCTATTCCAGAATCGGTAAATGAAGAAGTAAAACAGAAGAGAGAGATTGTATTTGTGACCTACCATTCTTGAAGATACTTTCAAATGGCTGATCTGCTTTAATGGTAGGTTATGGTTCTAAAATATGCTCTGTTGTTTTGTTACACATGTCTCTAAAATTTTCAGATTAGGCAAAGTGCAGGCTTTTCATAAGTAAAAATTTCTTAGGTGATATAACTTTAGATTAGCATTAATTATGTGGTTCTAATCTTTAAAAAGTCAAAATTGCACAGTATGGTTCTGACTTTCTCTTCCACAGTTATGTGTTTTAACACAAAATGCATTATTTTTATTAGACTGTTAAGATGACAATGTTTAAAACTTCCTGATGCACTAAAACTTCTTGATGTCATGCATATATGCTTTACATAATATAATCATGGTATGCAGTGGACCAACATAACTACAAAGTATAGGTATTTCTTGCTGTACAATTTTGTCTAGCCATAGCAAAAACAAAAAATAAAAAATAAATGAAAAATGACCACTTCTGAGAACATTCAAATGGACATAAACACTAAAATATCCCCTAAGCCTTTATAGGAATGCCCAAAACATAAAATATTTCCATTGTTATGTATTTCAGATCACATAACTTTGATAACTGTATCCCCATTAAATTTCAGTAACAAATAAAATCACACACTTCCTCTTGGTCTAAAAGGAAGATCAATTTTCTAAATTAACCAGAGTAAGAAGTATGTGTACCTAGGTAGGTTCAAAATGATGAAGATTTCAGTAATACTACTAAAACTGCATGTATTTCAGAGCTAGGCCACGATGATTTTTATTAAACGGGTAACATTTGTCTTGTTGCACTTTCTTGGTAAGTCACAATATTTTTCTGTTCCTGGAATGAGATATCACAGTAAGAATTCAATGATAAGATAAATGCCAAGTTTTTAATGAAAAACCAGCTCAGCCCAACTCTGCCAAAAGAAATAGCTAATGGTTGCCTGTAAGTTTAAAAATAGAACATAAAATTAATCTTTTTATATCAAGGATCAATGGAAGCTGAATAGTCAAAATTATTTTTCCTTATTAACCATTATCTTTAATGATTTATTGCATTCTTTATTGATAGTTTAAATTATTCCAGTGAGGTAATTAGCAGATCTTGCAAACACAATGAAGCTGACTAAAATGATTCAGGTGAGATGAGTCAGCAATGTACCAGGTGCAGAAACTGCAAGCCTTGCACTTGGGAAAATGATGGTTTATGAATGAACAACTTGCTGCTATTTCCTTCCCTTGCCCTTTTCTCCCATGGGAGCCAGCAAGCCATCCACTGCAGGCAATAGCCAGCCCTTCTTTCCTCTGGGATTGGAAACTTTTGCCTGGATGCAGTCCTCCCAATTAACAAACTACATCTATTCACGTGCACAGGAGTTCAAATCCCAGCTTTACCACTTACCAGCTATGCAAATATGAGCTCATATCAATGTTAGTTATAAAATAGAGATAAACCTGCACCCATCTCAGGATATGGTGATAATTAAATGAGATGATATATCAACAGCTTACACCCCGGCTAGCAGGTGATAGATACAATACAGGTTGGTATTTTTATTATTAATTTGGCACTGCCTTTTCAGTAGCCTGAAACACTTCATAGTCTGACAATATTTCTATCAGATGCAACTTCATTAGCAGTGTCTGAGTAGCCACTCTGGATACTCCCAAATGCAGAGATTTGTGGGTTAACTTAATCTCTGTTCCTTTGCCTACACACACTGATAAATTGGGCCTATGTATTCCACACTATGCATGACCCGTGCAGTATCCAGATCACTTTCCTTGTAGCAATGGCATTTGTAGAGGTTTCAACTAGGATTAAATTAAAATGTGAAGTTCCTCGTCAGTCAGTGATGAAATGAATAAGATTGATAACAGAACACAGAAATACCCCTACCCCATATGAGCTTTGGAAGCTGAGTTAATTTTGTTTCTACTTTTACAAGTTTCTTTTTAAATTCATATACAGCTTTTGGGGGAAAATAAAGTGGATTGGTAAATTATTTGAATTTCTGAAGTTGAACACAGCTTTCCTTAGGCAAGCAAAAGTTCCTTTCCTCCCTCTTTCTCTCTCTTCTTCTCTCCTTCCTATCTAAACAGTATTATTTTTTTCACTCCCTAAGGAGGTGAGAGAGGGAGGGAGAGGGAGAGAGAGAGTGTGTGTGAATATTGTTTGTGCATACCTTTTGTGCATGCACATAAATTTATATATTATATGTTCACATATATTTACATTATACACCCATTCAAATAGAGTTTGATATTTCTGTGGAGGCCGAGAAAAATTAAGGCCATTCCACCTCAAGTTTAGCATTAGCACAAATACAGCCATCTTAGGCCCCTGTGAATTAATGCTGAACTTTACAGGAAAAAATGCAGAATGTCTTTGGCAGGGAATCCCATATCAGAAAGACAACAGAGCC
This sequence comes from Canis lupus baileyi, assembly GCF_048164855.1. Taxonomy (NCBI): domain Eukaryota; kingdom Metazoa; phylum Chordata; class Mammalia; order Carnivora; family Canidae; genus Canis; species Canis lupus. The sequence continues at coordinate 13,668,677 of NC_132867.1, forward strand.
CACACCTGCCCATGGCAGAAAGTCCCATATTAGAATCAGAACAGAGCTCAAATGCCCTTGAAAGCCCCATATCAGAACGTAAACAGAACTTGAAATTCCTCCACCCTTTCTGAAAATCCCCTAGACCAGCCCATAAAAAACCCAGCTGTAACCCACTTTGGGGTCCAAGTCCCTGCTCTGCTGTCCGGTATACTTGGACCCAAGCTTGAGCTTGCAAATAAACCCTCGTGCGCTTGCATCTGTGTTGGCTCCTCGGTGGTTTCTCCGATTTGCAATCTTGGGCACAACAATTTCCTCTCACGATCAAGAAAATAAAAGGTTTTATAACCTCAATTATCTATACATTCACATTGCTCCAGTCTATATCTATCATCTAAATCTCACTCGTGATTTCCAAACACTACAAAATGTCAACACTGATTAGCAATCAAGCATCCTCGATTAAGTATTTAAAGCTGAACTCTCCTTCTTGCCCCTTGCGAACCTGCTCATGCAATGGTTCCCACCTCTCTTGTGGCTCATCCATTCATTCTATTACTGAAGTTAGAAATCTGTAAGGTCTCCTGCATCAGTCTCTTTCCCTTATATCACAAAGCACTTCATTAAGTTCTCACAGCTCTGTCATCTACCAAGTATTTCCAGAATCTGCTCACTTCAATCCACTTCCGCTGTCATACTAGCCCAATCCCCCATTTTTTCTCATCTGGACAACTTAATGGCCTTCTAACTAACATTCCTACTTCTCTCTTCCACTGCTCCAATCCATCCTCAGTAGGATAATTGATCATTGATAATCACAGGGAACTTTTCCTGTTAATGCACTTCCCTGCTTAAAACACTTCCGTGCTTTCTAATCACACAAAGAAGAACATTTGAATCCTTAGCATGGTCTGCATATTCCTGCTGGATCTGGCTACTTGGATCATCCACCTTCTTCACATGCAATCTCCTCCTGTGTCCTTCACTCATGAGTTCCTCACGCTGGCCTACCACAAGTTGTTTTAGACTACAAAGTTCTTACCACAGGACTGTTGCATATATCGTTCCACCTCCCTGCTTAGCACTTTTTTCCTGTCTCCTGTATGGGTGGCTCCATCATTTACCTCAGGTCTCAGTTTCTATGTCACCCCCTCAGAGAGAACATCTCTGGCTTTGGTCTCCAAGATAGGACACTCTCCCAAATCATCTATTTACCAATTATCTAGTTTACCACATCATTTATTTATTTCTCTAAACATGCATTCAGTAATTTGCAATATGTGTATTTATTTATTATTTGATTATTGATTATATATCTCCCACTAATTCAAAACTCCACAAGGACAAAGTCCAAAGTCTATGCCTATCTTTTTTTTTTTTTTTTTGCCATTTCACCCCTGATAACCAAAATGCTGCCAAACACATAGTGAGCACTCAATAAATGGTTAAGTGAATTAAAAATCACTCAGTAGAGGAAATATTTAAATATTAGCCATGAGTATGAGTTTAGCTGACACATATATAATTTTTAAAATTAATACTCTTAAAACATTTGATAAACATATCTTTTGTTCCAATTCACTATAATTGAGAGAAGCTACCTGTGGTGACTTTTTTTTTAGGAGACTGGTATAGCCAAGGATAAACAGAAAGAAAATCTATTAGCAGTGGATGTCACACTGTGGAAGGGTGGGTACATGGGAGGCTTAGGTACCAATTCTAAATTATGTTGTCAAGGGGATAATTCTTTCTACCAACTCCCTCCAAGGCCCTTGCTTATGACTTCACACACAAACACATATACACATAGTGCTCACATTTATCTCTAAGAAACATAAAAGAGAGTGGAACTGTAAAAATCTCCTCAGTATTTTCTGAAGTTCACAGAAATAATTTGACGGGAATAAAGAAAAAGAAAAAGAAGAAAAAAAGCATTGTATATTATCAAGTGTAGAAGGCCAGTTGTTTTAGTAAAGTAGGAATACATTTATGTAAAAACCAAGTTTTAAAGTCTGAGATTATAATTAATTTTCAACACTAGTCTAACTTTTAATGTAGGATACTTTCATAAATTGATATTTATTTTTCAACCTAAATAGGACAATGTCTAGAATTACACACACACATACATGTGCATATTATATATACATGTACTAAATAGATATATACACAGCCATAATATGTAAAACCAAAACCATATACTTTCTAAAAGCATGAGGGCAACCATTGACTAGTTTAATATTCCCTTTGCTCACTCTTCTTTGCACATTTTAGGTTTCTCTGCCCCAATGTTTTGCTTAGACCACTCCACTCACATTCTCCCATTTCCTCCACCTGTCTAAATTTGACCCATACTTTAAGACTCAGTATATATACCAGTTCTACAAAATCTTCACTGACTGTCATCATCAACTGTATACCACAGTTACCGTTTCTCTGCGAAATATCTGTGCCAATTATCTCCCAAGTATTGGAGATATTGGCACCCGAGGGTGAAGTCAGGTTGGTGTAGAATAAGATAGATTAGTGAGCACAGATATGCAAGCAAAGAAATATATTATACCCATGTAAGTTAAGATGATTTTTAACATCTTTCAATGATTTTTTTTTAACACTTTGCTTGTACTTTTCCAGTTCTAATTCAACTCTTAATGGCAAGCTATTTTTCTGAGCCTTAATTTTGTGTAAAAGTGAGAGGCAGAAGTAGAAAACCTGCAAGGTCTCACCCAGTTCAAAATATGTTGTTCCTGAATTATTAGCATATTCACATATTCATTCATTCATTCAGCATTTACTTAGCTCTGGCCAGATGCCAATCATGTTAATAAGCTCTATGGATACAAATATGTTGTGACATTTACCCTCAAGGACACAAATATGTTATGACACTACCCTGGAGGAATTACTTTTTAGGAAGGGCCAGGATGGGGTAGGGACATATGAAATCACATACTCTAGGATATTGCCACACATTGAAATATTTTAAATGTAAAAGGCATGTAATCAATAATGCAGTATCTAACCCATGCTGTGAATTTCAGTAAAGATATTTTGGGCATATTGTGAACCTCTACAGTGGGAAAAGACCTTCCAGGCAGAGGGACGGACAAAGACTGGAGACGTAGAATTGAGAGAAAGTGGGATAATAGGCAAAATTATGTTTGTAGTTACACTAGGTTGACAACAGTTTAAAATGGGCAATTTTATGTATTCCAATGAAGGATAGCTGTAGCAATTTCTTTAATTTTTTACTTATGGCATTTGTTGTTCTGCATTTTGTATTTGTATCTTGATTCTACAATTACTTTGGAAGCTGTGGCATGAAAGGTCTATTTCTTATATAAGAATATCATTGAATTGGAAATAGTATCTACTCATTAAATACACAATTAATACGACATGATAATTCATCTAAAAGTGATTTATTTGAATAGCCCTGTAGAGACTAAATAGTAAAGTTGAAGAGATCTGGCTTCATAAACTGGTTAAAAGAATAGGACCACCATTTACTTAACCCATAAATTCTGATGATTTTCTTTTATGCCTAATAAGTAATAGGGGGAAAAAGCCAGTCACTTATGTCAGCATAGTATTATACTACATCTAATTCCAGAAAATTAGCTTTTTTAATCATTTAGCTCCTACATTGTACCATTGACTGCCACAGAGAACATACTTAGACTATATATGGGACAACCAGGAATCGGTAAATAATGAAAAATAGTAATTTACATAAAAGACTCAATGATTGCCTTCCAGTGGTATACCTCTAAAAGTGAGTAAAGTGTTTTATTCAAAGAGTACTTGAGCATTCACAGAATGAGGGCACACCATTTTCCAAGCCTTCTATGCTTTTATAAAAAGTCATATAATTATATAATCATAGGCTGACACATCCATGAAGAATAGGTGCAAATCACTGTGAGTGTCCAAGCAATGCTTGCAGGCTTCCACAATACAGATAGAGTCATTCAATGAGGGGAGGTCAGATAAATGTAAAGAAACACACTAGCTATGTTTTGCAGAAAAATACTAAGATGATCATTTTAAAATCCATGCCTGAAACATAGTTCTATTTAAATAATTCCGTGGTGCAGTCTCATTCAGATGACTAATTTTTGACAGTGTAGTTTGGGAGCAGATTGATTCCAGAGTCATACCTCTATCTTAGAAGGACATGACAAAGACATTAAAAAAAAAAATGTGTGTTAAATGCCCACCGTATGCCCCAATTTGTGCCAGGAACAGTTTGAGATGCAGAGATAACCACGACATTGGGCAGAAAGGTATGTTTTAGCAATAAATGCCTTCTTAGCCCTCATGTCTCTTTCTGGGGAAGACTATCTTGACACAAAAAAGATAGAGTGGGTATTGTAGGGAAGTGAAAGGTATAACATGTCAAAACTCAGAACCTGTTAATCCTCTATTCTATCTACACCAAGTTGATTTTGCCTTCAGGTACTAGTACCATAAGAGCACAGGCTGCTGTGCGGTTAACCCTGATGCTGTAATTAGGCAAATGGCTTCCTAACTTTTGTGACTAGTCTGCCGATGTTGGCATTTTCTGTGGTGCTACCTCAGCAGGGAAAATCGCCCAAAGAGTATAAAGCAAAGTGCCCATTAAATGAAAGAATACAAATCAGCGTATGAATCCAATATTTCATGATATTTCGAATCCATTGGAATGGATTTTGATGAGCTCCAAATTAGAGGAGTCTAAGTTAATAGCATTCATGTATAAAGGAAGATGACATGCTTTAACACAAGGCATTCTTTTTTTACACTTAAAATTATTTCAGGTTTACATACTTCATTTGTTCATTATAATAAAATATTTACTTAAATTACTGACTATAAGAGATGAATGGATTACTATTAAATCGTATTGATCAACTTTTATTTTTCTATTTCTACTTATCATTTTCCTCTTTCATATTTACTTCAATTAACTTATTTCTAGAGTTTTTTAATAGTCTTATGCCCACTAAGTTGCTTACTAGTTCAGTGCTTTTGATGATTAAAACCTGAGGCCCAGTAAAAAATGCCTACATAGGGCATTTTCCTGAAATTGTTACGCAAAATTTTGTGGATTTTTCCCTCTACTTATACTTATGTTATTATGTGAACTAATTGTTTCAAGCATTAATCCCCTATTATTATGGAAATAGTCTTACACACAAATTCATACTAATGTTGCATCACCCTCTGTCAGATGATATTAAAGCATAAAGTTAAAGATAATGACAGAAAATAAAAGATGGTATCTATACATGATCAGGTTGAGGTGGAATGAGAGAAAACTTGAAATGGACCTTCTCTGGATGTTTATCATGATGTATATACCACTGGGATAGATAATTACATAAAACACAAATATATAGAAATAAAATGAAAAAAAACCAGATAATACTATTTACATGAAAACAAATGTTCCATGACATTTCCAGACACATCTAATCCATAAAATAACCCTATTTTCCAGATTAGAAAACAAAGGCTCAGAGGGGCCAATGAGCATGCCCACAGAGCAAATTATGGTAGAGGCCAGCTCCTACCTCACATCTACGTGTTTGGAAAGCCTATGATTTTGTTCTTTCTATAATATCATATCTTGCAGACTCTTTAAAAAAAAGAAACATAGAGACCGAAGTGGGTCAAGAGGTAAGTTGGAAATTCTAATGGGATTTTGACCTGCAAACTATCCCACTCTTCATTTTAGAGGGGCATCTATAAATCGATGGAATTTGGTGGCCTGAAAGGGACGTTGAATACAACAGGAGTTAACTAACAGCATCTTTTTTTTTTTTCCAGCACATATTTTCTATATGAATATCTGACCAGTTTAATTTCCTTTTAAAAACTGAATCAGGGTGACAGACAACACATTTGGTAAAGCTTCAATCCCGCCCATTTGGCTGAAATCATCAGAGGAGCAGGTGGCTTTCATTCTGTTGGACGCTTCCCAGTTGTACAGCTGCTAAATGGGAAGTAAAGCGAGCAGCCAGTCCCAGAAGGATGTGTGCCCAAGAAATTTGGCCCTATCAGTGGAGCCCTTCTTCTGAACAGCAAGAGACAGACAAAAACCTACCTTTTAATTTTATTTTACTTTGAGAAACACACTATAATACCATATCCATACACACATTTGAGTGTATTTAAAAACAATGACTTTTTTAAACATACTGATTTGATTAACAAAAAGTAGCAGGCAAAATACTTAACTTAAATATTTATTTAATACAATTCCTTTGAAGTTGAGAATTTATGGAACCACTGCAGACTCATTTTGTAGCCTACTCTTCCATCTTACTAGTAACATCTTTTTATAAAAGAGTAAATTAAGGAAATAGTTTTTTCTTTCTTTTTTTTTTTTTTTTAATAGTGGGGTGGAACACATTGAGTACCTGTATTTAACTTAGATCTATGGTTCTCAGGTGTTTAGTATCAAAGAATTATCCTGGATCTTTGTTTAAAAATCAGATCGCCTCATCCTGTTCCCTGAGACTTCAAATCAGAAGGTGTGGAGCAGGGCACAGTAATCTGATTTTTAACTATTCCTCCAGCCCCCATTTTCAGGAAGACCATATGGAGGTCATACTTGGGAAATAACAGCCCAACCAGGCAACTCAAAAACCTCAGTCCCAGCATAGAAATGAAATCATTTTAGAGAAGTTCTTGGTTTATTTCCTTTTTAACAAATATCAATTTCTTTATAATGGCATTTCATATCACACTCTAGTTTACCAGATAAAGCTCTCAGTCCCAAACAGCAGGGTCTTAAAGCTATGTGTACTGTAGCTTTCATTTTTATTGTTATAGTAAGTGACAATATAATATTTTTATACTGTTGAATGGGTTTTATTGCAGAAGGCAAAGGCAGAAAGTGCTAAAAAGTAGGTTGCTTATAATACAAGGAGTTCCATTTCTTCAGTCATATACCACACTATTGTTTTAATACTTATGCCTATGTATTCTTTGTTACTTTTTTTATTTTTGTAGTAATATATATTCTCATGTTCAATTTATTTTATTATTATTAATCTGTTTATCACATGTAGGTGTTTACAGATATTATTATTAATTAACCTCTTTATGTTTCAGTATTCTTATCTGTACCAAGAACATGCTAGTACTACCATTAGGGTAAAGGTTAAATGAGATAATATATGAAATACCATTTTCTGTCTTTAAAACATGATAGCTATTTTGTTTTGTTTTGGCTTTGAAGATTGTACTTATTTATTTGAGAGGAGAGAGCACAAGGGAGCATAAGTAGGAGGAGGGGCAAAGGGAAGGGGAGAAGCAGGCTCTCCACTGAGTAGTGAGCCCTTATATGAGGCTCCATCCCAGGACTCTGAGATCACGACCTGAGCTGAAGTCAGAAGCTTAACCCACTGAGCCACCCAGGCGCCCATGATAGCTATTGTTAACAATATTTATCATTACTCTGTTAGGTCAATGTAGCTTTGTAAACTGACAGAGTATGATTTAAGCTTTCCTATGACAGAGCATAACTGAAACCACACACGAGTTTATGTCGCCTTGGAAGACCTTTATGGTATCTGCCTCTTTCTCTTTTAGAAATTAAAACAGGGCACCTTGGTGGCTCAGTGGTTGAGTGTCTGTCTTCAGCTCAGGTCTTGATCCTGGGGTCCTGGGATCAAGTCCTGGGAGCCTGCATCTCCCTCTGCCTATGTCTCTGCCTCTACCTGTCTCTCATGAATAAATAAATAAAATCCTAAAAAAAAAAAAAAAGTTAAAACAATAAATAATGAGAAATTGTGGAATGCCTGGGTGGCTTAGTGGTTAAGTGAGTCTGCTTCAGTCCAGGGCGTGATCCTAGAATACCAGAATCGAATCCCATATCCGGCTCCCCATAGGGAGCCTGCTTCTCCCTCTGCCTATGCCTATGCCTCTCTCTCTGTGTCTCTCATGAATAAATAAATAATTGTTTAAAGATTTTATTTATTTATTTATGAAAGACACACACAGAGAGAGAAAGAGAGAGAGAGATTGAGAGAGAGAGAGGCAGAGACACAAGCAGAGGAAGAAGCAAGCTCCATGCTGGGAGCCTAATGTGGGACTCCATCCCAGGAGTCCAGGATTACACCCTGAGCTGAAGGCAGATGCTTTAACCGCTGAGCCACTCAGATGTCCCAATAAATAAAATCTTTAAGAACAAAAAAATGAGAAATTGTTATTTTTCACGAGTAGCCATGGGACAGTTTCTCCCTTAAAGCCTCTAGAAAGAACAGAATCTTGATTTCAGACTTCTGACTACCCGAACAAAGAGGGAATGAATTTCTGTTTCAAGCCACCAAGTTTATGCTAATTTATTATGTCACCTAGGAGACAATTGCACCATTTTTCTTTCTTCCAACCCTTATTCCTCCACCTGTAGACAGCTCTTCTTTCATCCTTCATGGCATATGAATGTTCTACATTTAGTAAAGCTTTCTTGATTCCTTAACTGTTTTTCCTTGGTGTTCTTATCATTTTTTAAAGTACTAACCATTTTTTAAATTACTACAACAGACATGGGGCGCAGAGGTGGGACAATTGGTTAAGCTTCTGACTCCTGGTTTCAGCTCGGGTTCTGGCTCAAGTTGTGATCTCAGGATCCTGCACTCAGTGTGGAGTCCACTTGGGAGACTCTCTCTCTCCCCCTCCCCCTCCCCCACATGCGTACCCTTCCTCTCTCTCTCTCAAATAAATACATCTTTAAAAAATAAAATAAAATGCTACCACAGACATATTATATTCTATTTTGTGTTGTTTAAATGGCTATCTCCCCCATATTATTAGTTCTTAATAACCCTCCTTTTCAGGTAAGTTGGGCCTTACTCTTTTAAATCCTACAACTCTTAGTATCACAGCAATTTGCATAGAGGTCTTGGTCATACGAATGTATGAACACAATATTGTTCTTCATGGTACTTAAAGAACTTTTGAGTCAAATAGTATTTGGAGTGTGAATCTCCAAGTAAAACAACAACAAAAAAAGAGAAATATAAATGAAAATAACACAATAATTTATAAATTATAGAATTTAGCATTATTAAGTTAATTTTAAGCTATCTTTGGTAATTTGAGCCATGCTTAATAGAAAATACCATATAACTAGAAAGGCTACTATTAAATCTGCAATAAAAGTATATACTTGTTTTGAGATATAGATGTACCCAATAAATAGCAAAGTTTTGGTGCTATGACAAGCGTATAGCTCCCTTTGAATAAGTTAAGGCTGATTAAGAGAACACCAAGAGGCGCACCTGGGTGGCTCAGTGGTTGAGCATCTGCCTTCAGCTCAGGTCATGGGATTCAGTCCCACATCAGGCCTGGTTCTCCCTCTGCCTATGCCTTTGCCTCTCTTTGTATGTCTCTCAGGCATAAATAAATAAAATTAAAAAAAAAAAAAGAGGGAGAGAGAAAAAGAACACCAACTAAACTGATACTTAAGCCTGTCCCACTCTAGATCAAGCTGACATCATTTCATTTTGACACTAGACGTGTCAAAAGGCTGTTGTGACTTTTTCATATACCTCTCTGCAGATCATATGCAAATCATATAAGGATGTTAGTTTCAGTGAGCTACTAATATCATTCAAGGAGAGATTAAAAGCAAAACACACAGAAAAAAACCCTGATATAACAACTGGGCTTATTTATTAGTTCAGTTTGTATATTCATATATTCTTTCTTTTATTTTTTTCCTCAGCCAGAAAACCCCACAAAACAAACAAAAAACCCCCCGAACACTTTAAGATATAATAAAGCCATTTATTTAATAAAAATATTAAAAAGAAAGATTTTTTTAAAAAACAGGTAAAATGAGAAAATTGTAAATACATTAACAATAAAAGTGATTAATGTATTTGCCATGATTATTCATTAAATTTAGCTCTAAGTTTATAGGGGAAAAAAGCATTGCATTGGGTATACATGATGTCACAATAAAAATAATAATATCAAATTCATGTGAAATCTACCTGTTGTAGGCACCATTTTATGGGTATGAGACTATTATGATAGTGTAATTAGAAAACTGAAGAAAATATTGTGGCATATCATGGCATTCTTTAGTTTGTTAAAAAATGAATTTACTAATGTTTGAAGATTTACAATGTATCAAATACATAAACCAGAAAGATACAAATCAATGAGGTCTTTGTGGATTGGTCAAATAAGCATTCTATTCTGTCATTAAATGGTCCTGGTGTATAATTAATGACTTGGGAAATGCAATAGGGAGCTTGATGTATTTATTATGTATGCTTTATTGAAGTTCTTGGAAATCTTAAAACTATATCCCAAAGCATTTTCCTCTGGTCACATAATCATGAAAGAAAAGTAAACTATTTCCCCTCTTTGTGGTGTATCATTATTTCCTTTCAAGCCATGTTTGCACTTTTGTTTTATTTTTATCAATGGATTGGTCAAGTGTGAATATATAATAACAAAGAAGAAAGTAAAATATTTTTGGCTAATTTATAACTGACAAAACGAAACAAAACAAATTTTCTATCAAGAAAATGTGGTGATCCTGCACAAAAAAATACTGAGAACTCTTGCTTTTGCTAGGTATGAATGAATTTGTCCTTCAGTATTGAATGTCCTTCACCTCATTTTAATTGCACCTCATTATTGATAATTTTATTTTTCTTCTTTTGTTGAGTTCAAATGATAAATCCAATGTCCACTAAAAGAAAGGAAAGATGTCAAAGAAAAATCCCAGACTTTCCAGCTGCTTGAAATTATGTAACACTGAACATGCACATAATGAACTCATTATGTTTGCTCACCTCCTGACCAAAACTGGTCATCCTCAGTGTTCTAGATCTTGACAAATGACATAAAAGTGTAATCTTCATCCCAAATAGAATCTTGTGGTCATTGTTACTTGTTCTTTTACTTTCCAAATAAGTTTCAAAATCCTGTTTCTCTTCCTCTAAAAAATCATATTAGGATCTACCTCTCCCCCCCAATTTTTTTTCCCATTTTTTTTGGGGGGGTCATTTCCTTATTATATTTTTCCTGGACTATTGCAGAGGGGCACCTAATGGCTTATGACCTCCAGTTTTGGCCAATCTCTGCTCTGTGTAGCTCTAGATATGTCTTTCTATAATACAGATGCAATAATGGCACTGTTGATGTTCATAGAATAATATCCATACTCCTTAGAATAAGACTCACTCGATATTACTCTAAGCTACCTGTCCAAGCTTAATTTCTGCCTCTCCCTTTGTTTCAGTAATTTTCAAGGCTTTTACTTTGCTTTCCCACACCTCCCAGGCAAAGTTGAACATTCACTCTTCTGTTCTTCTGTAACACTATTTATTTCTCTGGGTCAGCACTTACCAACATCTGATACTAATTACAATAATGGTGAACATATGCCCTGAATATGCCTGAATGGTCCTCATGTTAAGTATTCTCTCCTATTGTCAACCCATGGGTGGGGTGATCAATCATGATTTTTATTTAGAAAAAAAATGGTCACCATATCTTGGGGCTTGTCCCACCAGATAGGCAGCTCCCTGAAGGCAGGGTGGGGTCCTAGTAATCACAGCACTCAGTGCTTCTTTGTTTAATTAAACCACATTGGCCAAGGAATTCTCTATTTATACAAGTTGACTATAAAAGGAGCCATATGTGATAGATTACTGGAGACCTCAACACTGTCTGGAAATCTGTTCTTTTTCAACACAATTCATTGTTTCTCCACAAAACAATGTAAGCCAGTGTTTCCATTTTCTTTTTCAAACATTAATGTGAAAAAATAATCTTGCATCATGAACTGCACCCTACAGAAATCAAATATATATGATTATCTACCTCCGTTACCCCCATAACTGCATCTGGGACCGTCTCATGAATGGACTATGCGTCTAGAGTAGAGCAACTTCTCCACTTGTCCCTAGTGCCTGTCTCCTCGTGCCCACTCAAGACACTGAGTTAGCAATTTTCCCCTTTCATTTCTATATCATTAGTTCTTCCTTCCTTACTAGATGACTCTCATAGCATTCAGACAAGCTTTGACTTATCCCACTTTAAAAACAAATCAAAACAAAACTCCTCCATTGTCCAAACTTTCCTTGCCTAATACTCTCCATTTCTCTCTTTCCTGTTGTACTGTAGAACTCTGGGAGTAACCTCCTTACTTGGGGGCTCCAATTTCTTTTCTCTCATTCTCTCAGACCCTTTGTAATAAACACTTGTCCACTGCTACTCCAGCAAAATTGCTCTTATCATGGTTAACAAGGATCTCCACACTGCCATATCCAGTGATCAGTTCTTGTTGCTCACTTGCTTCGATTCTTCACTAGCATCTGACACAGTTGAACATCCTCTCCATCCTTAAATATCTATCTCACTAATCTGAAGGATAACTTACTCATTTAACCTTCTGCCTGCTATCAAACTTTTTTTCCTTTCTCCTTTGCCAGGTCCTCTTTATCTTTTCAACCTTTAAAAATAAAGTGACCTACTGTTAAGTCTTGAGATTTCTTCTACCTCCACATAAACTCCATGTATAGCTTTATCCAATCTCATGACTTTAATTACTACATGTTTGCTAGTATCCCAAAAGTCCAAACAGATCTCTTCCTTGGACTCATGCCTCCAACCACCTATTTCGTGTCTCCACTGTTAGAGGTCAAATAGATAATGTCAATTGGCTCTCCATAAAACTGTCACCTCTCACAGTCTGTCCATTTCAGTAAATGGCAAATCCCTTCTAGTTTAGCACATCAAAGGTGAGTCATCCTTGACTCTTGTTCTTTTCTTAAAATCTCACATAAAGTACTCTAATCCTGATGGATTTAGCTTCAAAATATATCAGTCTAATTACTTCTCACCACCTCCACTGCCTTGTTAGTTCTCACCTGGATTGTTGCAACTTCTTTCCCTGTCTCAGTTCTTGCCCCCATGTGGGAAATTCCCAATTCAATGCCAAGAATGATACTTTCAAGATATAAGATGGATCATGTCTCTTCTTCCTCAAAATATATAAAAGCCAAGATGAACTGCCTGACCAGGCCTTTGCTTGCACTCTCACCTCATCATTCAGCCTACCTTCTCCTGGACCAGGCTGCTCTATTTGCATAAACCTCTGAAAACTTCCTGATTTGAGAACTTTGCCCATGTTCTCTCCCCTTCCTAGAATATTTTCCACCCATATCCCTCATCTCCACATAGTTTATTATTATTTTTAAATTTCCCTTAAGGCTTCACTCAGAATTCACCTTCTGAGGGAGATCTTCCCTGGCCACTTGATCTAAAATCACAACTCCCCAGCTGCTTATCCACTCCTGTCCTCAGACACTTTGTGCTTTTTCCCATTTCAAAGCTCTCCGTCTTGTTACACAACCCAATCACTTGAACAATATGTTTTATTTCCCTCTATTGTCATATCCACTTTTAGGAGTAAAGCTCCATGGAGTTATTTTGGTCTCTTTTGTTCTCTTCTGAATCCTCAGTGCCTAGAAAAGTATTGGGCTCAAAGTCCTGCTTGGTAACAATTTTTTTTTTTTTTTAAATAAATGCATAGAGTTTAGAGAATTTACTGCACTGACTCATCCCCCACAGCTAAGAGGTATTAGCTATAGTGGGAAAGGAACACCCTTTACTAGCTCAGTGCCCCAGGGCAGAGGCTAGCTCAGTATAAAGCAGGAGTGTTGGGCCCAGCCAGCAGGGAGCAGAGAGCCCCCAGGAAATGGATTAGGAAAGCATTTCTGGGAACAATCCTGGCAGGATGGGCCTTTTAAGGCCTTTTGCAAAGACTTTCAGATCTTTAACAGAGAACCCTGGGCTGGGCTGCTCAAAAATTGCCCAGAGCTTGGGTGGTCCAGGAATGAACACTTCTGGTTTGAGATTCCACTCTCACCATTTACTGGGATCCAGGAAGCAACAGACTCAGAGATTTAGTCATGGAGCAACAGTATTCAAATCAGGGTTCTTCTGTACAGGGTCTGAGTCAGTAGATCTTGTGAAGGGAGAGGCTAGTTTTTATTTTTAACAAACATCCCAGCATTGAGCAAATGTCATATGTTGTGTGTCTTTATAAAACACACTTCATAACCACAATTTAAGCTACTCTTGCTCAAAGCTCAGCAGCTCTGTCCCTTCTGTACCTGCAATTGTCCTCTCTTAGTTTTCCGACATGCTGTTCCCTGGGAGCCCTCTGGGCATCAATCTCCAGTTAGAAGGTTCCTGTGACTACTGTGGCATTTCCTCCTTTGGTCAGGGATGTGGATTAAAGCACCTATAGTTGTATTTGGCTTGCTGGGCTCACTTTAATCAAAGAATTGTGCACACACTGCCTGGAAAGTGCTTTTAGAATCTAC